>NC_043704.1:129936238-129990087 GCF_006229205.1 Suricata suricatta
AAAAAGAAAAAAAAAAAAGAATGGGAGAGAGCATCTAGCATTTATCCTGCCTTTTCTATATGCACTGTACCACCAGATAACCAAATAAAATAAATGCAGATGAAATAGAACGTCTTTTTATAAAAAAGTATTTGAATTAAAAAAAATAAAAGTAAAATGATCGAATTAGGAAGCTAGCATATTGCAATCCCCAACGAACAGATAAAGGCATTAAGTATCAGTGTTTCGTGCTAAGATTATGAGAAGAGAGTTAGACACGTGCCTCATGAGGAAAGTGCACATTACCGCCCATAGCCTTGCCAAACGGACGGACACGGAGTCTGATCCAGTCTTGGACCCAGCTGCCAATCTGCAAGAAATACCAAGGAAAGGGGATAAAGTTTGAACCTCACCATGCATTTGCAATAATACAACCCATTCTATTGGAAAATCTATAGGTCTAATGACCAGGCTTCTTCAATAGGTTTGTTTTATGGAAATAAAAGGGACAGAAAAAGGAATTCTAGATTAAAAGAGACAGAAAGTCTATATCAATGTTTTAATTTTTTTAATTTACTTTTTTAGTAATCTCTACACCCAACATGGGGCTTGAACTCACAACCCTGAGATCAAGAGCTGCATGCTGTTCTGACTGAGCCAGTCAGGCACCTCAATATATCAGTGTTTTTAAATTAGGAAAACTAAACTATAATGCCTAGGGATGCCCATTGGGTGATAAAGCTTTTTTTTTCTTTTAAAGAAAGTGATAAGCATAAAAGCAATGTTAGTGGTTACTTGATCACTTATGGGTAGAGTTGCCAGATTTAGAAAAACGAAACAGGACACCCAGTTAAATTTGAATTTCAGATAAGCAGTAATTTTTAGCATGAGTATGTCCCAATATACTTGTTTATCCAAAGGTCAAGCTTAAGCTGGTGTCCTGTATTTTCTCTGGCAAAATCTTGATTTTATTCAAGATGGTAATGCAGCACTCTCCCAGCCTTCCTTGTAGCTGGGGACCAAAGCAATTTAAATGAAGTCAAGGGGCAGGGCTTTGGGGTGTTTCTTCTGGCCTGCAGCCTAGTGAAATTGGGTACTGGAGTTGCACTGTCTTGCAGTGAGCCCGTGCCTTGTACTGTGAACCTCACAAGTTCCCAGGAGGGTGAGCGGGGCTGGAGGTGGGTATTTCCCCTTCCTCCAGGTCAGTCAGGCTCTGATGAAACCTGAATCGGTCAGCTCGGTTCTCTTGAGGGCAGTTCCCCTGAAGAACTGGCTGCTCTCCCCTTCTCCCTGCCAGAAACAGGAGATTTTTCCCCCCAGGGTCACTGGGACAACCTGGTAGAGCTCTTGGAGGCAAAACTCACAAAAGTGTCCGTACCTTGCCCCACAAGCCTGAAGTTTTTAACTCTTAGACTTATCCCCGTCCTGAGCCTCCAAAATGTGTCCACTGCACTTGAAGTTTTCCTGTGCTACTACTGGCTCCCATGGAGGTTTCTGTGCTTCTCTGTGTCCACCTCTCTGTCTAATTTTAGAGGCAGCGGTTGGCCCCGTGACCTCAGTTCTCTGATATAATTAAGAAGAGTTGTTGGTTTTGAGATGGTTTAGGTTTTTACTTGTTAACAGAATGGCTCCTTCCAAGCTCCTTGTATACCAGACTGTAAGCCAGAAGCCCCAGCAGGTTGTCTTCCTGGAGGTTTTTCATTTATTAGAAAAACAGGGTAACATTAAAAAAAACATTTTAAATCCTCATAAGTTGACCTGCCATGTTTTCATTAACTCACATTCTTTTCCAGTCTTGTTCACGTGTGTACATGTTTTACTTAACTATTATCATTGTAAATATAGAAAGATTTTTATTACATGTTTATTTTAGCACATCTTAAATATAGTCCATCATCAGAGTCTTCAAAACTCTGCTTAATATTTGCTTAATATTCCACCTGGTTTATATACATTAATTTTCATACCTTTGTTCATACTGAATATTGTTTCCAGTTTTTACCTGTTGGAAGTTTTCTTCAACTTTCACTGGTTTCCACTTCTTGAATACCAAGCACTTTACATTTCTAACTTACAGATAACTTATTTACTCAAGGTTCTATAATGAGTAAATTGTAGCCAGGATTTGAACTCAGGTATGTTGAAACTCAAAAGCCCATATTCTTTACTTCCATAGTATGCTGTTATTTCAACTAACTTTTGTTTTGAATGACTTCCTAAGATAAAGTCCCAGAAGTAGACTGTAATTCATAATAGAAATTGTCAAAATTTTTCCCCCAGTAAGAAATTGCTATTCTTTATCACTTTACTAGTTTACCTTACTTCTTTTTCAAATTTAATACTTTGGAATAATACTAGTTAATGTTTATTTTGTATATAAGTACAATGTCTTCTTTTAAATTTTTACTTTATTTATTTGGGACGGGAGGGGCAGAAAGAGAATCTGAAGCAGGCTCTGGCTGTCAGCACAGAGTTTGACATTCAGCTGTATCTCCAAAGTCAAGAGTTGGACGCTTAACAGATCAAGCCACCCAGGCACCCCAAGTTCAGAGTCTTTCAAAGTGTTTATGATTGTTTTCTTCTCATTTAAATCTGTTCTTGTTCATTGCCTATTTATAACTCTTGTCTTGATGTTTATATTTTGCATGTAAATTTTAATTTGTCAGTCTGTTTCTTCTATTATTTAAAGTTCAAGTTTTAGAAAGTGGTTTCATCAAATATCTGGTATCAAATTCTAATTTATGCTAGTTTTCCTATCATTCAATAGATAATTCTTGATTTTGAGTTTAGTTTTGTATACGGCCTAACATGTCTAAACCTAATTCCAGGGGCACCTGGGTGGCTCAGTTGGTTAAATGCCTGACTCTTTATCTCAGCTCAGGTTGTGACCTCAGGGTCATAAGTTCAAGCCCCGTGTTGGGGCTACTTAAAAAAATAAATAAACTTAATACCAAATTGTTTGTAATTCAGTCATCCCAATGTCACTTATCCAATCAAATGCTTCCTCCCATTGTTTTGAGTTGCAATGACATAAAAAGTAAGTAGGATTTTGGACAAAATCAATTTGGGTTAAATCCGGGATCTGGGTCTTGATCCCCTTCAATTTCACGAGTACTCTCTTTCCGAATAAGAGCTAGACTGTCCCCTCTGTTTGGCCCCTCATGCTGAGGAATGTCACCCCAGCGCGTCATGGCAGAGTCAGAAAACTCCCCATCCAACTCCACACTTCCATCAAGTCCAGAGAGCCCTGAGCTTGGAGGACTTGGACCCTCATGCCAAGTAAAGCTGCAGGACGCAGGAGAGCAGCCCCATGTCCGCCTTCTAGAGGCTCTGGAGGGTGTAGGGCAAGGGTACTTGGGTTCGTAACCAGCGTGCAGGGGTGTCTCAGCTGGGACCTTTACCAGAGGGAAGAAGGCACACAAGTAACTACTGATCTGATCAAAACAGAAGCAAACAAAACTACTCAGGGCCTCCAGGAAGTGAGCCAAAGGTGGAGATCCTAACCATTTCTCTACAGCTCTACTCTCCCATGGATGGAGAAGACTACTGGCTTAGTGACTAGGCTGGAAAGTCCCTGTTGTTCTTGATTGTGTACTGCCCTCCAACTGAATGCCACTGAGCACCTGCCTATGCTGTGGGGTCACCTACATGTTCCCACCACATTTGTGTCAAGAGAATGCTCTATAGGCACTCAGAACTGACAGCATTTAGACCCGTTTGCCTGCTTTTTGCTGGTTCTCTCTTGGTATTTTACGGTTTTTGGTGCAATTGTAAATAGGATTGATTCCTTGATTTTTCTTTCTGTTGCCTCATTATTGGTGCACAGAAATACAACTGATTTCTGTGCACTGATTTTATATCCTGCAACTTTGCTGAATTCATGGATCAGTTCTGGCAGTTTTTGGGTGGAATCGTCTGGGTTTTCCATATAGATATCATGTCATCTGCGAAGAGTGGAAGTTTGACTTCCTCCTGGCCAATTTGGATGCCTTTTATTTCTTTGTGTTGTCTGAGTGCTGAGGCTAAGACTTCCAATACTACGTTGAATAAGAGTGGCAAGAGTGGACATTTCCATCATGTTCCTGACCTTAGGGTGTGCTCCTTCCTTTTTTGTTAGTCTCAGACCACAAAGTCTCTGGACCTCAGTTTAAGACTTATACCTTCAGGGGCACCCGGCTGGCTCAGTCGGTTAAGCCTCCGACTTCAGCTCAGGTCTTGATCTCATGTTTGTGGGTTTGAGCCCCGTGTCGGGCTCTGTGCCGACAGCCAGCTCAGAGCCTGGAACCTGTCTTCAGATTCTGTGTCTCCCTCTCTCTCTGCTCCTCCCTGCTCATGCTCTGAATCTGTCTCAAAAATAAATAAAACATTAACAAAAATTTTTTTAAAGACATATCTTCAGGAATTCAGTTTTGAACCCTAAGGATTTCTGATATGTTTTTGAGAAGGAAACTGATACATTTTTGCAGATCATAGATTTTTCAGATTATCTGTTTATTTATAAATATATAATTTCAATGTATAGATGTATTAACTATTTATATAAAAAATATTTATCTATTGGCCATGTTTTAGTTTTTTAAAGTCAGGAGCTTTAGGGGCACCTGGGTGGCTCAGTCGGTTAAGTGTCCAACTTCAGCTCAGGTCATGATCTCATGGTCCATGAGTTTGAGCCCCGCATCGGGCTCTGTGCTGACAGCTCAGAGCCTGCTTGGGCTTCTCTCTCTCTCTTCCCTTCTGTCTCTGTCTCTTTCTCTCTCTCAAAATAAATAAATAAACTTTAAAAAATCAGGAACTTAAACAAATGAAAACCAGTGACAACCTGGTTCTACAATGGTATTTTTGTTAAGGCTAAGGACAGGCACTGAATCCTTGAAATGCCATGGACATGAATTATTCGGGGGAACTTTTCCCCCGTAGTTTGAGTGTTACATACTTTGTTGTTCATTTTCATTAAATATGGTGGAAACACTTTGAAATCTGCCCAAATTCTATCAGCCCTATTGAGGAGGCACTCAGGAAATAAAGGTTCTGAATCCTGTCTCTGACTTGAGGGAAATATAGGAATCAGAATATATATTCCACGCGCCTTTAACTTCTAGCCCAGCAGTTTCCCAAGGGCGGCTGGCTGCCAGGAGCATCAGCCTCAGCATCGCCTAAGAATTTGTTAGAAAACGCACATTCTGGGGCCCTGTCCCACACTTGCTGGATCAAAACTTCTGGGCCCGGGCTCCAGGGATCTGTGTGGGCAAGCCTTCCAGGTGACTCTGCAGGGATGGTCACATCTGAGAACCACTGCTGTGGTCTGACCACCCAGACTCTCCCTTGGGGGTGCTACTTTGAATCTCCATTTCTGCTACAGCTCAGTTGAGTGCTACCCCGTGGTCTTTGAAGGTCTGACTGATAAACTGCCCCAGTTCTTCAACGTGTGCTAGGAGGGCTGGACCAGGAGTCAGGAGACTTGGTTTCCAGTCTGTTCTCACTACTAACTCGTGCTGAGTGCTCCCTCACCATGAAAATAGAGTTTTACCATTTCACTTCCACTGCTTTCTGCAATAGGAAGATAAAATGAAATAATGGATGGTTAAAATGATTTGAAAATTTTAGCCTGTCACATGTAACATGCAGTGTGGTGCTGATAGGAAATTTTGTTCCCCTAGAACCCATCACTCAGCTAGATTTCTCCCATCCATTGTGCTGCCTGTCACAGCGTGGCTGGGCTGCCTCACTCTGCACGTCCGGTCACATCCCGTGGAGGGCACCACTGTAAAGAGAGGGCCACACATTTAGGACTTGTGATATAGAAGATGTGTTAGGTCCTGGAAGCATAGCTAATAAAAAACAGCTTTCATGAAGCCCACATCTCAGAAAGTCAGATTTTTTCTGTTTTCCACTGTAAAGGAAATGAAGTGTTTGAAATGAAAAGGAGAAGGAAAGCAGGAAAAACATGATCCACTTACTGCGTAAGAATCACTTTGCTACTGTGCCACTGAAGAGCTCACCCACTTGGGCTAGTGATCCTCAGTTTGTCCGCATGGTGGCAGTAGCGAACCTGTAGATTGGATCTCTGCTGGGCTCTTGTTCACACAAGAAAATGAAAAAGAAAGCACCTTCTTAGATTAAACATGGGGGCATTTCAGGGAGAAGCTTTTATTTGTCTTAAATGATGAAGATAATTTCCCACTTGAGGAAAAGAGAGAGGACTTATAGGTAGGTTCAAGTGTCACGATCCTTTGATTGCTCATTTGGTGTCCTAAGGTAAACTACTATCTGTAGTCAATGGAACAGAAATAGGCCCTAATCAAAGGCCGGGTCCAAAGATACACTTCTGTATGTCACTCTTTCTTTTTTTTAAGATCATAGGTGGAATAAAAAAAAATGAAATCAGAACTTACCAGTTGAATTTAGAGGACTGGGTAATTTATTCACTGTTTTGAGTTCAGCCTTGAATCTTGACACCATCATCACTTGCCACTCTCAAGGGGTTATTTACACTTGACTTTCCTACTGAGACATCAGACATGTCATTGGCGGATAGGTTTGCAGGGAACTGTCCAAGCAAAGCCATCGTGGGGCGTCTTATTCCAGGGGCTAGTGACAGGCGAGCTCAGAGCGAGCATCAGCAGAGGGGAGACCCAGAAAACAGGCTGCTTTCTAGGAAATAAAAGGTCTCTTTGGGGATTTCTTTAAATTCAGATTATGTAAGTTAGGTGGAGATTGAACATTATTTCTCCTTCTGTAAAAAGATCCAGGCAAGGATGTTACAGACTTCATGAGAATAAAACGATTTGGAACTTTACAGTCGTTTTGGGGGGCTCTCTGCCAGATACACACACAAACCTCTAGGGCGCGGATTCCTTATTGGCTTAGCAAGGCCCTCCAGCTTTGTTCCACAGGATGTGACATTTCCTTTGCTGACTTCTCCTGCGCACTTTCCCAGTCATGGGACTGTTCTCCCTGACAAGGCATGACAGGATCTTTTATTAAAATGATCAATAGTTCTATATATAAATTTTTAAATGTATATACCTGCCTCTGAAATTATCTTATTAAGAGTACCTGAATAATAATCCTTTCATTTAATTGCAAAAGACACTATTGTACTAGTGTGGCCAGAAAGGAAATACGGTTAATTATCAAGATGAATCACTTAGCAGGGTGGAAAAAAAAGGTGGCGTGTGTAAAAATAACCAGTGAGTGACATGATACCAAATTTCCATAAAATAGCTTTCCATGTAATTCAGACTTTGATTTCTTTTTCTCACGGATCACAAGAAACTTCCTGACCAGGATTAGTGTCCGAGGAATATTTTTCATGATGAAATGAGATGCTGGGGCTTCTCTGGGGGCAGTTAAAAGGTCAGGATGCTTGCTCAGAAATGTCACTCCAGCAAAGCTCTCCCCACCCCATCAACGGTTTCCTGTCTACCAGATCATTCCCACTGGCACACTGTAAGGGCTCTGGCTTTTCCTCTGCATGAAGTGCGGAGGCATTGGAAGATTTTGAGCAGAGTGTCAGGACTGACTTAGGCTTTGACTGGATCTCATGGGCTGTTCTAGAAGGAGGAGAATGGAAGGGGACAGGGCAACTGCCTGGCAGTGTGAGACCAGGGGCTGGGCCTGTTCTTTCTCTCACTGACTTCATTTTTTGCTGCCTTCCTCTGCCCTGGGCTCCAGCCCACTGTTCTTGCTGTTTCTTGACCCCTCTCAGTGAGCTCCCACTCAGGCCTTCTGACCGAGCTGTCCCCTCTGCCTGGAGCACGTCCCCCCGCACCCACAGGGCCTCCGCCCTCACCTCTGGCAGGCCTCACCTCACTGAGACCTTTCCTGACCTACTATTTAAAATCGTCCCCTCTCCCGAGGCCAGGCCCTCCCTGCCCCCTTCCTGGTCTGTATTTCTCCCATGCACTTACTGCCATAAGACGTGCTAGGTATTTATTTGACTGTGGTCGGTCTCCCCATACATCCTGAGTGGGGGCTGCCTGCGGAAGGGCCAGGCTTGTTCCTTGCTGTACCCCTGCCCCCTCCCTGGCATCGGCTCACAGTCAGGTCTCTCTGATGTCCCAACCTAGCATCCTCCCCGCTCTGTTTCCTGGCGGTGAGATTCAGGGCACCCTGTGAGCCCGAGCCCCCACCTGAGGGTTGTGGTGGCAGAGTGGACAAAGCCGGGTGTGGAGGCACACTGTCACCCAGACGGGGTCTTCATGCCAGGCCTTCCTGCAGTTTTAGCTCGCCTGTCAAATGCCCTCCAATGGAGGGGTGTGTGTACCTTCTCAGACTGAGCACACACCTGTACTCACTGTTTACCGTCCGGGTCCTGGCCAGCCCTGGAGCTGATCTGTTGCTGAGTTTCCAAGAGCCCCAGGACTCCTTGTTCCCAGGGCACCCCCAGCCCACCTGTGCCTTTTGTGGTGAGCCAGCACCTGGCAACCGCCGGGAAGCAGATCTCCGTGCTGTCCTGCCCCATTAAAACTGCCCCCCTCTCCTACCCACCGTGCCCCCCGGAGTCCCTGCCTTGGGCTGTGCTGGTCTTCCTGAAACTTCTGTGTAGTGCCACAGAAACAGGGAAAGCCAGCATTTTTAAATTTGGTTAAACTGGCTGCTGTGTCACCTCACATCAGGACAGGCCAACGGTGGTGCCTATTTTTGTCATAATTACTCATTCTCTCCTACCTCATTACGCTTGCTTCTTCCAAGCATGAATACCTGGCTGAATCTGCCTAACCTCTTATTATCGACCCACCTTTGTTCACACACAAGTGATTGCCATTTACAGCTCTCCTGCCAAGCGCCCTTTGTAAATAATCTGAATTTTTATTTTCTCAACACAGAAAGAAATGCGCTATCTTATTGGCTCCACAGTATTGTTTTACTATTTTGCAAGTCCCGACACTTAAACAAATGTCCTCTATCCCCAAGTAAATTGGTGACACACAGCTCTTTGTTGAGAAGGGGGAGGCTGTGACCACCCCGCTGGGCCCCAGGAACTCCTGAGCCGGCCTCGCGGGGCACTGGTTCACACAGCTCTCCCCGCCCCCTGCCTCAGTTCCCCTGTTCTGAGTGAGGCCACCGCCCACTGCTCGACAAATACTGGGAATGTGTCCTTGAAGATGAACGTTTCTCCCACAAACCACTCCCCATTATCATCATTCTGAAACCAGAGGGAGTGGAAAAAAGATTTTGAGGCTGTTAAAATTATCCCTGGCCGGTCTTCAGAGGCAAAATTCAGATAGAAACCTTATCAATTATACTTTTGTTTCTACTCAAAAACTCATGACTGCTTACTCAAAGGCTCCTTGTTCTAATCTTAGAACATGGTTCCATGTCCCGGACGAATGGCAGCAAGTCCTGGGGTTCGGGGTCGGGAGGGGGTGTCACACAGCGACAGTGTGAGGGGGCCTGCGGGATGAGCCCCGCTCAGACTGAGCATTCCGAGTCCTTGTTCTGTTGCTGAAAATACTTACGGTTACTTTTGTTGCTGGAACTATTAAGAGAAAAATGAAAGGAAGTTTGCAGCCTGGAAAGTTTGGTTTTAAAATGCAAACACGGGAGTTATGAGTCAGACGTGGACAGGGCGTTGCCGTCTTTTTAAAAAGCAGCAGGATTCCTTGATTTGTCGTTGTTATCTTGATGTTTCATCTGGACTCTTGGGCAGCTGGGCAGCCCCAGCACATGGCCGCAGAGCTAGCGGCCTGGCCTTGGCACAGCCCCTGGCAAATCGGTGTGTCAGGCGAGGGACTTCGTGGGAGGCCGGGCTGGTTTTCAAGGCAGAACTGGAATATTCACTGTAACACAGTAACACATATCTATTAGAAATAAAAACTCCTTGTCTTGGGAAAAAAGGCACACAGAAGTGTCATGGTAAGTGACATAATTTACTTCTAATTGCTTATGGTAGGATCAAAGCCGAGTTTACGTCCTAGAAAATCCTAGTATATTTCCTAGAAAATTCTGGCTTATTTTCTAGACAGTTGCATTTTATCACTGCAAAAGGATTTTATTTCCAAACGATTATGCTTTTGAGCACGAGTTTTGGAATCGCAGAGACAGAGGTTGAGAAGGTGATGACGCGCAACAGCCATTCCCACATTCAAGGAGGAGAAACAAAGTGCTTTGATCAGGAGGCTTCCTTTTACGTATTCATAACGGAGAGTAGATACTGGCACTTAAGTAGAAGTCAGCAGCTTCTCTGCACCGAATAAAGAATGTCGTGCTAAGGACTTACCCTTTATAGTCATTACTGACCAAAGAAATGCAGGGAGAATTTTAATCCGTCAGACTGTAGCTCGGAGAGCCGAGCTGTATTATCGGGATCACAACAGGCAGAGCTGGTGTGGATGGTTGCCACGTTTGTGTGTATAGAGGGCAGGTGGTGGGAGGTGGAATATGTCACCAAATTATATAAAATAACCATAGCACTTATTCTTGCCTAAAACTTAGGTGTGTGGCTAGAAAGGGGAGAGGTGACGCACTGCCGTCTTGCTGAACGCCGGGTAAGAAAATCATGGCAAACACTGGGTCTGTTTTGGAAACGTTCTAAAACCAGACTAACACAGTGAGCCATTTTAAATGTAGCTTGCTACGTGTTTGGAGAGAAACACACACCCTTTTATTAGGAACATGAAACAAATCCTTGAGCTGCAGTATCACAGCGGGTAGGTTTAATTGCGGAGATTAATAAATCACAGCTGCAAAAGTTACATTCTTGGCAGGATTCTTTATTCAGCTGTTTTCCCCTTGCCTCCTTACGTGCCAGATTTATGGTCTGCATTATGTCTGGAGCCAGCAGCCCGCTTGCTCTTTTCCTCGTCGGCTGCTACGCGGCTGCCCTGGGCGTCCACGGCGAGGAGAGACGCGTGGCCCGTCACGCTGAGGCTGCACACTACATGGCTGCTGTGTACGAGCACCAGTCCATCTTGACTCCCAACCCTCTAGCACTCACGAGCCGCAAGCAGGCCTTGGAACTCATGAACCAGAACCTCGACATCTATGAACAGCAAGTGATGATCGCAGCCCAAAAGGCAAGAAACACTCCTGGGTCCGGTCCTCGCAGCTAGTCTAGCAGAACAGGGCAGATTGCTCTCTGGCTCTCAGCCAGTGGTTCCGGCAGCCCCTCTGGAAAGAGTCCAGCTGCCAAAGCGGAGCGGAAGTAGTCAGGTGGCTGAGCTCTCGCTGCTCAGTGGCCCACGGACCAGCGGCATCAGCAGCCCTCTGGAGCCTGTGACAACTGCATGTGGGGTTCACTCTGGACCTGCTCAATCAGTCAACATCATAGCGAGACGCCCAGGTGCTACCTTTCCCCTCATGTCTGAAGCCCGGAGCTCAGTCCCTGGTTCTCAAATGGGGCCGTGCAGAGGGAGAGCTCGGCCAGTCATAAACAAAGTGGGTGCCTGGGTCCCACACCCTCAGAGGCGGATGGGGTGTGGACTGAGCACTGGGAGTTTTTAAGGCTCCCCAGTGGATTCTAATGTGCAGAAAAATCTGGAGACTACCAGGCATGAGGGTCTCTCCTGCTCTCTGAGGCATTCAAAATAGTAAGCAGCCACAGAGCTGCTGTTTGCCACCTTCAGTTTATTTGGGGCTCATTTCTGGTCTCTGTTCCAGACCATGAACAGTCTGAGACCTCAGTCCAGACAGAACTGAGACGGACAAAGGGAGGTCCTTGCCAGCCTTTGTGAAGGCTTCCTGCTTGGCCTGCATTGCCCACCCCTACCAGGAAGGGTGGGGCAGAGGGGCAGTGTCCATGCCAGATGTGACTGTCACAAAATGCTCTGCTGGGAAACACATAACCAAAGGGAAATTTGGACTTTGTCCTGGTTTGTGGTGACTGAGCCCTGTTGTGTGAGGAAGCCCTGGTCTGCCTTGACAGGAGGTTCACTCCATGTGAGCAAACCTTCAGGGGGCCAAACAGCTGAGGCCAACAGATCCTGCTCCCAACAGTCCTCGTCTCTGTTCAGGGTGCTCGGGATTGCCTGGGCAGCCACTAGCTCTTGCTAGGTTTTTAAAATGCTACCTCATTATGCGTGTATATGTATGTATATATATATATATATATATATCACACATATGTACATATATATACACATATATATATACACACACACACATACACATAAAATTATAGGCTATCTTTTAGAAATCTACACATATAGAAGGGCACCTGGGTGGCTCAGTAGGTTAAGCATCCGACTTCGGCTCAGGTCATGATCTCAAGGTTCATTGAGTTCCAGCCCTGCATTGGGCTCTGTGCTGACAGCTCAGAGCCAGGAGCCTGTTTCTCATTCTGCATCTCCCTCTCTCTCTGTCCCTTCCCTGCTCACTCTCTATGTCTCTTTCTCTAAAAAATAAACATTAAACAATTAAAAAACAATATACATATATGTAAAGCTAATATTGGAAGAGAGCTTAAAGCCCTGGTCCACTCCTTCTGATTGGTGACGTTCCTCTCTTGTTCTAAGCCCCACATCCAGTCTCTCCTTGAACACCTATGGCCCAGAACGTGCTGTCTGAGAGAGCAAGCTTCTGGAAAGGTCTTCGTTTCCTCCTGGCAATTGTCACCAATTCTGTCCTCTGAGCTAAATAGAACCGACCAAGGGCCTGACCACGGCGGGCTGTCTTCCCCAGGAGGACAGCCGCCATGCCCCATCCCCACTCCCAAACCCGGCATCTATTCTCTAGGCTGTATGTCCCTTCTACAAAGACTTCCCAGATTATCTCTATGGCCAGAGCTGAAGCAAGTTCTCCCTATTCAGCCTGACGAGGGCAGGGTGGAGGAGATGTAGCACCATTCTGGTTCGAGACGTTGTCCCCAGAACAGTGTTGGCAGCCACATTTCACTGTGGATTCATCAGGCATCTGCTGCCAACTCACACTCCACTTCCCGCACACACACACCGTGCCACCCTTGCCATCTAGTACTTACAAGGTTAACTTCTTTAACCTGAACACATGACTTCACATTTATGCTGTTAAATCTCATCATTCCAGCCTGTTGGGCTATTTGGGGATCTTTACTGACATCCTGCATATCAGTTACCTTCACGTCATCCACACATTTGATACACACCTCATTTATGTTTACGCTGAGGTCAGTGTAAAAAAATCCCAGGCTGTGCCCTGAGACCTCCTGATGACATAGGTCCACTCAAGACCATTCTGTGCACAGAGGCATTTGCTTGCATGGTGCTGAGATATGAGCCACCCCTTGCTTTTCCATCCTGTCTGCAAGACCATTTTCAGGTGTTGGGCAGATGCCATGCCGAACCCCAGGGACCGTGACTGTGGTAGTCCCCTGCCTTCCAAGAGCCTGCCCCCAAAGGAAACATTTAAACATGTTTTTGTTGAGCCCATGCAGCCTGCAAGCCATCATTCCTTCTGTGTCTGTGGTCCAAGAGCACAGACTCTTGATCTGACCAGTTTTTAGTGCTTACAGATCTCTGTCGGCTTCCCTGCATGGTTATATGCGTTCAAGCAACTTCTAACACAAGTCAACGCCAAGCATGTGTCAGAGTTTTAGATCAAACTTGCTGGAAGGCAAGGGATCCTGAACTAGCCAACTGAAGTATTTCTCTCTTGGTAGAGATATTTATAGGGAAGAAAAGGAGTCCAATAGAAACATATTAGGTTGGTCCATCAAGTAGGTTTGCAATCTTAATTCCGCAGGAGTTCTTGACCTCATTGACATCTCTCTGAAAACTGCTCATTTATCAGGGATGCTAACTGCTCTCTAGATGGATTAGTAATCACACTAGATTCGGCATTCTGCCCTGGCTCAGGTTTTTTTTCCTCTTCTTATTCCTGGAAAATATATATTCAGGAAATGCAATTTAACTTCAGTATTAATCTAATATTCAGTAATAATCTAATACATAACATAAATGGTATTGTCCTTAGGAAACCTTTCAATATTCTCGAAGCTTTGTTTTTAATAAAGGAAAACATTTGTCCAAATATAATTTTCAAAAGGTTAAAAACATGACTCTTGGGGCTCATGGATGGCTCAGTTGTTTGGGCATCTGACTTCGGCTCAGGTTATGATCTTACCATTTGTGGGTTCAAGCCCTGCATTGGACTCCGTGCTGACAGCTCAGAGCCTGGAGCCTGCTTTGGATTCTGTCTCTCTCTCTCTCTCTCTCTCTCTCTCTCTCTCTGCCCCTTCCCTGCTTGCATTCTGTGCCTCTCACTCTCAAAAATAAATAAAAACATAAAAAATTTTTTTAAACATGACTCTTACACAAATGTAGAATGAACATGTGCCAAACCTGTTACCTAACTCACTGATTAATGAAGAAATCAGTCAGATGGTAAAGCTGGTTCAAAAGAGCATTTGAGGAACAGATGTCAGTCAAATGAATGTTGAAATGAATTTGCTCACGGATACAACGTCCTACAGAGCAATACAATTGCAGTTTGCAGTGATCTAATATTAAATAAGAAGCTAAACAGGAGCACATTCACTAAATAATCCTTGAGTAAGCCTGTTAAACAGTACCCTACTATATGTTAGAAAGACAAACATTCTTCATCTTGCTTTATTTCCAAGTTTGCAATAATTTTGCTTTACAGTGTGCTATATGGAGACCAATCTTAACACTCTATGGGAAGGTGCATACATCGGTATAATCTTTCTGGAAAGCTATTTGGCAATGTAAAGAACTGAAAACTCTTCAGATCTGGAGCATTTTCACAAGACTTCATTCTAAACAAATCATCAGACACCCAAACACTTACGTACAGTACTAAGTGTTTTGAACACCCTGTATGCAGATGGTCACCAAAAGTTGGGGACAACCCAGATGTCCACTGATAAAGGATGACTTAAGGTGTCCGCCTAAATATAATGTGGCCATTGCAAATGACATTTTTGAAGGTATCTTTGTAGTCTTGATGCTCTATGTAATGAATAAAGTCAAGATGGAAAACTATTTATTTATGTATTTATTTATCTAAATTCTTTTTAAAAAGTAGGCTCCATGCTCAGTAGAGCCCAATGTGGGGCCTGAACTCATGACCCTGAGCTGAGATCAATCACGAGTCTGATGCTTTACCAACTGAGCCACCTAGGTTTCCCTGGAAGACCATATGTTTATCATTATCTCAATTATACACACACACACAGAGACAAAATGAAAATAGCCAAAATATTAACCAAACCAATATGATCTGTTCTCCAAGTTTTCTATCATTAAACTTCCAGAGTTTTAGCCAGAAAAAAAATATTATAAAGAGTTTGCAGTGCATTCCAGAAATAAGTGACTCAAATTGCCTCTTATTTTAGATTATTCATACCTTCTCTGCCTTCCTCCTCCACCTTTCACTCTGGGGCAATGTTCCAGGCTTGACATTTTTAAGCTGTGTAAGTGGAGAACCAGCAGGAGAATGAGGTCCTGATGCTGAGAGCTGAGGGCACCCTGTTTGTTTAGATTTCATTTGATTAATGCAGACATAACGGGGAGCCCCAGGCTATCACAGTCAGGGAACCAAGGGTGTCTCCAGGTGTGGGACAAAGCCTGTGGGGTGGTTAGAATTGTGAAGGAGGGCCTCCTAATTCCCAGCTGGAGGACTGCAAGTTAGTGAAAGTCCTTATTTCTATGTGAAATCAACACACTTGCATTTTACCCACCAGCCAAGAGGGTCCCAAACTTGGCTGCACATTAGAATCACCTGGGGGCCTTTCAGCAAATCCTGTGGCCAGACCCAGTCATTGAAGCAGACTTTTTAAGAGCTCCCCATCTGATTTAGATGCACAATGAGTGGAAACCCCTGGACTGGAGACACCCTATCTGTTAATAAGCCCAGTATTCAAGGCCTCTGTACTGTGCCCCATACCCCATTGTACCACCAAGGAACCCCAAACCTCTCCTGATTGTCTGCTTGGCAAATTCCTGCTTTCTGCTCCAGTCCCTCTCTTTCCCTCCTTCTGTAACATGACCACAGTTGTTGTTTCTAAATCCATTTGTCTTTGTTACCTCACAATGAGGCCAAGTGAAACAGCTTCCCTAAGACTAAGATGCCTGATGAGAGTCCAGCCACCATCTTGGAACTCTGGTTCCTGGCACAGAACTACTTGATGGTTGTCCAACGAGTGAACAAAAGAATGAACACGTGAAAGAAAGGGTGTTTCCTGTTATAACATACCATACTTTGATGTGTTTGACTTACAGGGTGTACAGATTATAGTGTTTCCAGAAGATGGCATTCATGGATTCAACTTTACAAGAACATCTATTTACCCATTTTTGGACTTCATGCCGTCCCCCCAGTTGGTCAGGTGGAATCCTTGCCTGGAGCCCCACCGATTCAATGATACAGAGGTAAGGGAGGATCCCAGCCTGCCTCCTCAGTAGGCTGAAGGCGTGCAGAGATGAAACAAGCCAGGGGCCAAAAGCCAAGACCTATCAAATGAGACTGAAAGGAGACCTTAGGATCCTAAAAACGAAACCCATGTTCCCCAAACTCCCTGTGCCACATATTCAGTTAAAAAATGTCTGGTATTATGGGGCATTTACTCATCTCTGAATTGTTCTATTTCTTAATTACATAAGACATACATGGATATATGCTTAGAAACAAACGAATCAGAAAGTTGATCTTCACACATGCCGCCCATCACCCTCCTTGTCCTCCTAGAGAAACTGCTATGAACAGTTTGATCTGCATCCAACTATATTCTTTTCTATTCACTTTATTGTTATGGACATCCTCTTTATTAGCATGCTCTATGCTTTTGTAAAACCCTTGCTATAATGTTTCAATGAATATCCTTGTACACATATCATCATGGGTATGTCCAAGTTTTTCTGTAAGGTAAGAACGCTAGAAATGGAATTTCTCAGCTAAAGTTATATCCACAATTATTTTAGAGAGTACCAAATTTTCTTTTTAAAAGATCTTTATTTCACTTTACATCCCTCATAATAGTCTTGAGTGCCTGTTTCCCCCACCTTTGGTCAATGCAAGGTGGAATAATATTCTGAATTTTTGCCAATCTTATGAAGGTGCAAAATGATATCTCATTACTTTACTTTGGATTTCCTCATCCAAATACTGATACTGAGAAGATACTCAGATGTCCACTGGCCATTTGTATTTGTTCTATGAATCACCTATTCATATCCTGTGAACTTTTTCAGTACTGTTTTTTTTTTTTTTTTTACTGATTTATGATAGCTGTTTACATATTATAGACACAATACAGGTACTTTTCTATTTTAATATTATACAGCAAATGGCAGGATTTTAAAAATTCATTTATTTAGACCTGTTTTTTTCTTTAGGTCCTCCAGCGCCTGAGTTGTATGGCCATCAAGGGAAATATGTTCCTGGTGGCCAATCTTGGGACCAAGCAGCCTTGTCGTAACAATGACCCGGGGTGCCCAAATGAAGGAAGATACCAGTTTAACACGAATGTCGTGTTCAGCAATAACGGAACGCTTGTTGACCGCTATCGCAAACACAATCTCTACTTTGAGGCAGCTTTTGATGCCCCTCTCAAAGTGGATCACATCATCTTTGATACCCCTTTTGCTGGCAAATTTGGCATCTTCACCTGCTTTGATATCTTGTTCTTCGACCCTGCCATTCGACTCCTCAAAGACTCTGAGGTGAAGCACGTTGTGTATCCGACTGCCTGGATGAACCAGCTCCCACTCTTGGCAGCCATTCAGATTCAGAGAGCTTTTGCCACTGCCTTTGGGATCAACTTGCTGGCTGCTAACATCCATCAGCCATCTCTGGGGATGACTGGAAGTGGCATACACAGCCCTCTGAAGTCCTTTTGGCACCATGACATGGAAAATGCCACTGGTCATCTTATAATTGCACAAGTAGCCAAAAATCCACTGGGTCTCATTGGCACTGAGAATGCCACCGGTAAAATGAACCCATCTCACAGTAGGTTTTTAGAAATCTTAGCAGGGGATCCATACTGTGAAAAGGATGCTCAGGAAGTCCACTGTGACAGAGCCACCAAGTGGAACATGAACACTCCTCCTCCGTTTCACTCTGAGATGATGTATGACAATTTCACCCTGGTCCCTGTGTGGGGAAAGGAAGGCTACCTCCGCGTCTGTGCAAATGGCCTCTGCTGTTATTTACTTTACCAGCGGCCCACCTTGTCCAAAGAGCTGTATGCCCTGGGAGTCTTTGATGGTCTTCACACCGTGCACGGCACTTACTATGTTCAAGTTTGTGCCCTGGTCAAGTGTGGGGGTCTTGGTTTTGACACCTGTGGGCAGGAGATCACAGAGGCCACAGGGATATTTGAGTTTCACCTATGGGGGAACTTCAGTACTTCCTATATCTTTCCTCTGCTTCTTACCTCAGGGATGTCCCTGGAAACCCCGGAGCAGCTTGGCTGGGAGAATGACTACTTCTTCCTGAGCAAGAGTGGACTGTCCTCTGGCCTGGTGACAGCAGCTCTCTACGGACGGCTGTACGAGAGGGACTAGGGCAGTTTGGAGTGGGCAGCCTGGCACGTGCCCAGGCTGAGCTCACGAGCACGGGGACCACCTCTCTGCCCCACAGCCCATTATGGGAGCTGTGGGATGAAGTAGGAGAGGCAGCTTCTCCCAGTGTCTCTTCCTCTTTGACGTGAATTACCAAGTCTTCTCTGGTATTCCCTGCTCACATTGATCTTTTTCAAGCCACATCTTCCTCCAGCAAACCTCTCATTTTACAATTGGTTTTAAGAATTAAAATAAAAATGTCAGTTTATATTCTACACATCCACAAAACAGTGGGTTTTGTGTGTGTTTTCCTTGTTCTTATTTTTGATTAAGTGAGACCCAGGACATACAAGTATCTCACAAGCCTCACTTTCCAAGGTAAGAAACAAACTCTCAGAGCAAAAGCTGTTTTAGAAATGGCTGCGTGGGTCCTTTCCGTTCTGGATGAACAGAATTCTATTCAGATGAAATGGTAATGCCAGAGCCACCAGCAACATCAGAAATGTGGATCTTGAAGCAGCTTTTAAAAATAGAAGGGAACTTTCTCTCCCATATGCCTTTCCATTAGTAAATGGAATGTGTCAGGCAGGACTCATAATATAACTGGAAAAGAGTGCAGTGCCTCAGAGAGAAAGAGAGAGAGAGGGAGAGAGAGAGGCTGGAAACAAGTGTTGAAGAGCGGGGCAGCAGAGGGAAAGTATGAGTAAGAGGATTCTTTCTGCACAATGTGTCTCATCCAGGATTCCAGGGACCTAAATAAATCATGCTAACTCTGGGCCAGAGCCTTCCAGTTGCTGTGCAGGAGGGAACGATGCAGGGGTGAGTCCATGCACAGTCTCCAGAGGGCCTGCCCTTTGAGAGAGGCACACCGCTGGAAGAAAAGTCGCAGGAACTGCCATGGAGGTCGGCCGTCCTTCATTTTATCACGCAACAGGTGTCTGCAGAGAGCCTACCACGTGCAGAGCAAGGCCCTCCCACAAGAGGAGTTCCAGATGCGGGACCACCATAACCAGTGACAGAAGACATTTTTAGGCCATTAGTTTCTGTATTATTTGTAGCCAACATTTCAAAGTCATTTTGACTCAATGCCTAGTAACTCAGGTAATTTTTAAGTGGGAAAATGGATAATTTTTAAAGAAGATGGATAATTAGCCTTCTGTGATTTGTCTCTTCCATGGTGTGGCTATTTAGTTTTCTTTTTTAATTAGGTTTTTCAAAGCAGTATTTGCATATACTTAATGATACAAAGTAAACAATGGATTCCTTCCCCATTCCCCTGCAGCATGGCTCTCTAGACCCCTTGTCTGGCTTTAAACAGAATAGAGTACAGACCCTGGTCACAACACTGTCCAGGCTCACTTCCTTGGCCTCACGGTTTACTCTTCACTGCATAGACCTTGGACAGTTTATTTTAACCCTGTCACACCACAGTCTTCTCATTCATAGAATGTGTGCTGAATAATCCATGTGGGAATGACCCACATAAGCACAACCCTTGCTGACTCACTGCTCACTTGCAAAGGTTTGGAATGAGTCACATCTTCAGGGAATAAGCAGGAAGAACTCAGAATTCCTGAAGAAGCCCTGGGAAGTCCCCCTGGAACAGGAGCAGGACCTCTCCCACCGAATGACAGCGCTCGCCTGCCGTCCCAGCCCTCTCCCCAGGGCAGGGCCTCCCAGGAGGAGTGAGCTGGCGGCTCCGGCTGTGGCTGTCTGCCACCCACTTAGCTCCCTGCCCCAAACCCCAGGGAGACAGAAATCATCTTAAACACGCATATTGTTGTTTCAGGCCAAGAGGATTCAAGTCAGCCTGAGAAAGAGAGAGAGACAGAACAGTCCTAAATACAGACGTGGTGGAACTTAGGAAGCAAGCACTTAGGAAGCACTTGCTGGATGCACATTCTGCCTTCTAGAGCACCTAGAACTTTCCCTGAGTTGCTTTCTATGGACAATTTAGAACCAATTGTTTATGAAGTAGAAATGAGGGGAGACATAAATGACAGTGATGAAACAAAATTATTTTTATAATAAAGAGAAGTAGCTACCAGATGGGAGAACACAGTGGACAGGAAAATGAGTAAAATTAGTCTTTTTCAGGGGGGAAAAAATACACCTATGACTAATGGTTTTGATATGCTTTTGTCAGCTGTAATCCTGAAACTAAAGTAAGCAAATGGTAATCTTGACCATAACATAGAGGTAGGAAATCAAATGTATTTTTGGTCGAATCAGACTTGGGGGAAGTTGGTTGGTGCATGTGGTTTCTCATGTAGGTGCAGCTGTGACTGTCTGTGGTTTTCCTCACAGAGGAAGTGAGAGGCACAATGAGCCGTGCTCACACCAGACTTAAAAAAGCCTGTTCCTAGAGAAGGCAAAACCACACCCTGCTCACAGTCAGTGCCGGTGCCCGTGGTCCCCCTCCTGCAGGGAGAGACAGCCTGCCCACGGCCCTGCAGAGGGAAACCCACCGGGACCGCCCCTTCCCCGCAGGTGGCCCTGCTCAGTACCTTGTGGCCCCATCCCCTGGCCATCACGCATTAAGCTGGGAGCAGGCACCTGACCCCAGACCAGCCAGGCGGCCTGGCACAGAAGCTCTGCCCAGGGAGGGACAATCTGAGTCAGCTGCATGGATCCCCAGTGAAACTCAGAACTGCTTGAATTACCCACTAGATGAACAAATGATTTCTCAACAAAGTGGATGTATATATGGCAAAACTTTAAAAAAAATTTTTAGTGTGAAATGTTGCATAAAATCAATGCTGACATGGCATGAAGATCTGTGAGCAGGATTGCTGTGCTGTGGAGGCCTTCAGTCTCTTCCTGCCATGTCTTCCTCCTTGGGTTAGTTGCCTATTCACACACAACAAATCACCCCAAAACTTAGTGGCTTAAAGCAATCGTGAACATGATTAACTCACACAGTTTCTGGAAATCAAGAATCTGGGAGTGGCTTTGCTGGGCTGTTCTGGCTCAAGGTCTCATGAGGCTGTAGTCAAGGTGTAAGTGGGGACTGTGGTCAGCTGAAGGCTTCACTTGAGGTGGAGAATGTTATTGACGATTGTGTTCCCCAAAAAGATGTGTTGAAATCGTAACCCCCGGTACATCATAATGCAACCTTATGTAGAAATCGGGTCTTTGAAGATGCGATTAATTAAGACGAAGTCACACTAGAGTAGGGTGGCCCCTTAATCCAATGTGACTCATGTCCTTATAGGAAGGGGAGAAGATACAGACACACAGGGAGAAGACAGCCATGTGACGACTGAAGCAAAGGGTGGAAGGATGCATCCATGAGCCAAGGAACACCAAGGATCACTGGCAAACAAGAGTCAAGAGTCAAGGAAGAGTCAAGGATTCTCCCCTGCAGGTCTCAGAAGCATGGCCCTGCTAACACCTTGATACTGGACTTTGAGCTTCCAGAACTATGAGGTAGTAAATTTCTGTGTTTTAAGCCACTATTTGATGGTACTTTTTAATGGCAGCCCTAGAAAACGACCACTGATCAGTTTCTCACAGTCACATGACTGCTGCTAGCAGGAGGCTCAGTTCCTCAACTAGGGTCCTTTCTGTAGAGCTATTTGGCTGTCCAACATGGCAGCTGGCTTCCAAGTGATCCAGGGGCGTGTCTATTATGACCCACCCTCAGAAGTCACCCTTGATCATTTCCATACTATCCTCTTGGCTAACCCAGATCAGTCTTGCTCGTTGAAGGAGGGGACAGGACATGGGCCAGGTGGTGAGGATACCGGGCACCATCTTGGAGCTAGCTACCAACCCCTCGTTCCAAATCCTGTTTCTCCTTTTCCTCACCTCCCAGAAGTTCATATCCTACACAACCTGCCCACTGCCTGTGCTGAGCCCCATGCTGACCCCTTACTATGAATCCAGCTCCCTGGTTCCACCATGGCCAAGTTCTCTCAAGTCCCTCATGTGCTGAGCACAATCTGGCCTTAGCACTGTTGTCTTTGCTTGAAATGCCTATTTGATGGAGAAACTTATCCCTTGCAGATAAGGAAAACTGACAGAGATGCTAGTGAACTGCCTATATGCAGACTAGAGATGGTGCTGGACTCTGGGTCTTCTTCACCATGACTATGGAGATGACCTCTGAGAACAGTTTCAATGTACTACTAATCTTTGTGTCTATGGCTCCTGCCACCCTGCTGTGGCTTTTAAAATCTGGGCTTAATACATGATTGCTGAATGAATGAGTGAATGAATGAATGACTGAGAAGTCACCAAGTGTGCTTATTTCATTTAGACAGGCTGAAACAACAAAAGAACAAAAGTTTTTTTCTCTTTGGAAAGTTTTCTAGCACTGAAGTAAAAATCTAACAGCCAAACAGTTAAAAATAAAGTTACCAATACATCTATGAACTGCTAGGCATCATGTATGTGTAACTCTTTCACACTTTTTTTTTTGGTTGGAGCATAAATTATCATTTATTGACTTATGTAACTAAAGAGTCTAAAGAGTAGATCTCTTCAGGCCTGGTTGGACTTAGGAGCTGAAAGAGTCTCTGAACAGAGTGTGTATGCATGTGTGTAGGTCTGCACTCAGTGTTCTTTATCAGCTTCTTTCCCAGACTCCCCATATAGTGGTAATGATAATGGCCACCACAGCCCTAGGCATCATCTGACTCTCTCAGCAACCCATCTTTTCACAAAGACCCAGAACTGAGCTTCCTGGCTCTCATTTGGGCCACATGCCCAATCACTGCGCAGAGGGTTCTGATATTCTCATTGGCCTGTTGGCCAGCACCAAATCCCAGGCCTACCTGGAGAGTGAGGGATCATGGGCATGACTCTGACATGACACAGATAGGAAATGGGGAGGGCTGGAGCCCCAAAGGAACACTGAGGCAGGGTGGTGGGTGGGATATGCTTGGGCAGAAACAGAAACAGTAGATGCCCACAAGGTCTGCTTCCTCTGAGCATAAATTTCTCTCTGACACTAGTTACATGCTGTAACAGTCAGGGTCACAGCAGGAAGGAGATCACACACCCTGTTAACAGAGAAGAGTAAAATAGAACAATTTACATAGGTGTGGGCAGGGGTCATAGGGAAGCCTATGAGATAGTCCAATATCCGGGGGCTAGCAATAGCAGGAGCCATTAGCCCCTCAGGCCTGAAGGTATGAGGGGCTCAAGTGGTTACAGAATCAGAGGAAGGAAGCTGTATGGAGAGAGCAGCTAGGCAGGAGCTGCAGCCTTCAGGAGGGAGATCCAGACAGACTACAGTGATCTGACACAGAAGCAGTCCGGACAAGAAGCACCATGTCTTCTCTCTCTCCTCCTGCCCTCTCATCACCTGCTAATGCTTCCCATTGGCTGGACCTAATGGCAAGGCAGAGAGAAAGAAAATGCAGTTGGTGCTGTCTACAGAAGTCAGTGCCAGGGTCACAGAACAGGATGGAGAAGGGAGAGTGTCCAGGGAAGAAACTGCAGCACATAATGCTCCCAACACATTCTGGAAGCTTATGAACCAGATTATTTGAGAGAGGGAGTCAGGGAAGAGAGCCCTGTTGACAAATGGGCTTCTTAATGAGCACAACCGTGGTAGCTAGATGTAACACAGCTCCCAGTGACCCCTACGTCCTGGTATGCTCTTGTGTAGTGCCCTCCACGCTGTTCCATGGCTGTTCTATGTGATCACTACAACAAGACAGACACAATGTCATGTTATTTTTTGAGATTAGACTATCAAAGATCCTGTGGCTTCTGTCTTGGCTGCCTACCTTCTATGTTGGATCACTTGCTCAGGGGGAAGCCAGCTGCTGTGTCTCATGGAGACTTATGGAAAGGCCCATTTAGCAAGAAACTGAAACCTCCTGCCACTAGCCCCATAAGTGAGCTCTGCTGGAAGTGGAGCCTCCAGCCCCAGGTCAGTCTTCAGATGATTGCCACCCTGGCCAATGTCTTGATTACAACTTTATGAGACTCTCTCAGCTAGAACAACCCAGCTACACCACTGTCCAATTCCTAACCCTCAGAAACCCTCAGATAAATGTTTGTTGTTTTACAGATGCCTGGGTGGCTCAGTCAATTAAGCATCTGACTTTAGCTCAGGTCATATCTCACAGTTTGTGAGTTTGAGCCCCACATCGGGCTCTGTGCTAACAGCTCGGAGCCTGGAGCCTGCTTCCGATTCTGCGTTCCGATTCTGTCTCTGCCCTTCCCCCACTCGTGCTCACTCACTCTCTCAAAAATAAATAAACATTAAAAAAAAGAAAATTAAAAAAATGTTTGTTATTTTAAGCTTCTGAGTTTGGGGCTGATTTTTTATGCAGCAATAGATAATGAATGCAGCAATCTTCCTGACAGCACCTCAATCCCCTGCTCAAATCCCATCTGATGCTCAGTCTTCCAGCTGTCCTAACTGCCCCTTTACAGGAGTCTCTCCCACTACAGGTGATACAAGTGTGCTAGTAGTTATTATCTGTTGCACTAGCCCAGAAATAATCCTTCTTTTCATCATGGTTTTGGAGAGTGAAGTGCACCTGGGCAATATTCTCAAAAGGAGGGAGAAAACCACAAAGAAGGGCCCACAACGAGCAGACATTGGCTGCTTTGAAATTGGAAATTCCAGAGGAGGCATTCTGAGAGTGGCCAGGAAAATCTTCCTGTCTCCAGAATTTACCTAACCCACCCCCCCCAGCCTGGCATCAGTGGTTCTTAAAAGGTGGTCCCAACCCAACAACACTAGCATCACCTGGGAACCTGTTAGGAACACTGATTCTTGGGCTCTGGGGACAGGCCCCATCAATCTGTTTAATAAGCTTTCAGGGGATCCTCACCAAGTGTGAGACCACTACTCCAATGCTGTGCACTGGTCAAAGCGTGTGTGCAGGCCTCAGTTATCAGTCCCCATATCAGTTCTCTGAAAGAGGCAAGTGTGTTCACTTTAAAAAAGAGGGAACTGAGGCTTGGATGGGAAGTGCCTTGCCCCAGGCTAGCCAGCACCCCAGCATCAGAGCTAGAGCCTGCAATCCCCACCCCAGGACCAAGGCATAGCTAGTTTCCAGATGACCAGTTCAGAACACTATTCTCTCTTCTTATCCACATGCTAGTTTTCTACCCATTATTATCCTGTCTGTAGGACTTTTTTCCCCATTCAAATACATTACTCTTCTTTTACCAAAGACAAACCAATGTGGGGAAAATATGGTCTACAGTTAAGTAACTGCCTTGCATCAGGTTCTGTGTAACTTGGAAAGTTCACAAAGGTTTCATGAGAATGCAGAATCTTGTGGAAACAATTTATCTGCAGATATTTTCAGTATAATCCCTTTATCCAGGTCTAATGGAAGAAAACTGGCATGGAATGTTTTTGAAATTTTTTAATCTGATGCTTCAATATTTTGAATAAAATACATAATAAGATGGTTGCTTATTTTTATGCTTACTGGACATATCTGTACTAAACCTTCCATGCAAGTCAGATGATTGGTTTTATCAATACTTTCAGTGTTTAAAACTTTTCGTATATTACCACCTGATTTGGTGGAATGGAATTCTTGATGACCTGTGCCCTTTAAATTCAAGACTTGCTTTGTCGTTTATCTTATGAATCCTGAGTTTATTGCCATTAGGGTCCTGGTATGGTAATGAAAGATACCACTACACTGAAAGTAAAGACACCACCTTTCTCATTTCCACACACTACATATTCCTACAGAACCTATAAATGGTCAGCATTTACATTTTCTCTGAGTAACTGGAATGTGACAGTTAAAAGCAATACCATTGATTTGGCAGAACTGTAGGTTTCCTAAAATTATTCCTGAACAATCAAATAAAGATAAAATTATGTACAGTGTGATTTAAAGATAAGATATATTTGGGGGTTCTAAGTCTTTAAAAGTTACTGTTTTTTCATTAAAAAAATTTTTTTAATATTTGTTTATTTTTGAGAGAGAAACAAAACATGAGCAGAAGAAGGGCAGAGAGAGAGGGAGACACAGAATCCGAAGCAGGCTCTCTGTTCTGAACTGTCAAGCGCAGAGCCCGATGTGGGGCTTAAACTGACTGTGAAATCATGATCTGAGCTGAAGTCGGACGTCCAACCAATGAGCCACCCAGCTGCCTCTCTAAGTCTTTAAAAATTATTTATTCAATTATGACTATTTTGCAGCTCATAAAATCAGGTGTGAAAATTAAGTGTTGGCTCCACATAAAATACTGTTAGAAATTGTATAGTTTGTAGTTACATAAGAAAAGATCTTTAGAGAGAGCTTACCATCGAGGGCTAATTTAAACATGGGATTTATACACACACACACACACACACACACACACACCCCAAAAGAAATCAGTGAAGCATATTGTGGCAATTTACTTTCTAAAAATGGCTGCAACATTTCTAGTGCCACTAGCTCCTCCAAAACTTTGCCAATCCCTATCATGAGGTCTATGCTCCTTCCCTTGACCCTGGGTAGGACCTTGTAACTGCCTCCATGACTACAGTGTGGCAGACGTGACACTGCACCACTTTCAAAGGTAAGTTGTGAATGACTGTATGGCTCCTGTCTGGTTCTCCCTTGGGGATTTCACTCTTGGAAGTCCAACACACTCCAAGGAAATGAAGGCCACACAAGGAGACTCATGTGGAGAGAAACTGAGGTTCTCTACCCTCGCCCCAGTTGAGCTCCCAGCTAACAGCAGAGCCAGCTTCTCAACCATCAGAGGGAACTCTCAGATCACACAGCCCTCGGGAAACAGCCCCAGCGTGCAAAGCAGAGGCAAGCCTCCACTGCCTTGCACTGACCACGCTGTAGATTCATAAGCAAAATGGGTGGTTGTTATTTTAAGGCAATCCATTTTGAAGTGGTTTGTTACCTATGACAGAATGTTTGTCAAACTTCAGGTTACACAGGCCCTGCAGGCCATGGCAGGAGGCTTTATATGGGAAGCAGTTAGAGGGTATTAAGCAGGGGACTGCCATGGTCAATTAAGTGATTCCTCTGGCTGCTGAAGGGGTTTTCAGAAACCCCACTCCTTCCTATCAGTCACAGCTCATGACCAGCCATGAGGACTCATCAAGAAGCTCTGAAAAATGTTTAAAATTATAATAAAATAACTAGTAATTGAAGGGAAAAAGTATTGGGATTATCCATTTTAAGTTTGATATTTTCTAATATAATTCTGCATCTGTTTTTAGAAGATTACTGGATATGTCAAAATGAAGGGAGAAAAAGAACCTCTATATTCACAGATAACAGAAAGGCATTTGTTTTCAGTAAAATACATATCATCAAAGAATGGCTGCAGTCCCAATCTTTCAGCAAACATCAAAAAAAACAAAAACAAAAAACCACACAAAAAACCAAAAAACAAAGAAGGATGTGTCCTCTGAATCATAATGTGCTGAATACTGTGGGGGTGAATCATACAGGGAGTGTAAAATGTGTAAGGATAATTACTGGGTTGATGGACTATAGAGACAAAAAGATATACTAAGAGCCACTATTTTGGAATTACAAATGAATCTGAAAAGGGTGAAGAATTTCATTATTTTGCAATTATATACTAAAATGGGCTCTGACATTCCACAGGCCCTGGTAACAATCTGTTTTAGACCTTTCCTGGGGACACAGGCACTGTATGTCGAATGTGTAAAATAAATGTGTCACAAAACAGATTTGTTCTTGCAAGGTGGCATAACAAAAATATACATAAACCAAGAAGTAAAATAAAGTTCTGGCTTCAGAGTGCAGAGGCAGGCCTTGCTTCCTCCTAACCTGCTGGATGACCTGGAGCCCTTTCTCTCCCCTTTCCAAGCCTAAGGTCCCATTTGTAAATGATTTCAGTTCAAGCACCCTTGGAGACTCTTTTCCTGTGTCCTTTCTAGGAGTAAATAGGGAAATAAACAGCATCCACGTATGACAGGGGGCTCTTATTATAGAATACTTTGTAAAATGAGGACTTAGTCTGTGATATGAATCATCTTTTCCCTAGGCTAGAGACTACCCACTCCTTCCAACTCATTCATTTGTTTAGTGTTTAGATTTTCATAATCAGTGTTGTGACTAACTATTGGTAAGTAATGGAACTACCCTGAAATGTAAGGACTTAAAGTTAACCATTTTAATTTGCTCATGGCTTTGTGTGTCAGGAATCTGGGAAGGACTCGGGGGTGTAGCAGCTGGTCTCTCTCAAGCTGAAATGGTTTAGGACTGGCAACCCCACTTCCAAGATATCTCCCACTCACATGCCTGGCACACCGATAGGGGCAGCTGGCAGGCTCTGCTGGGTCTCTCCATGTGGTCCTCCAGCGCGGTGGTCTCAAGATAAGACTTCTAACAGGACATCTGTTAGAAGGGAAAGAAATAGGGGAGGTGTCAGTTTCTGAAGGCTGGGGCAGTGCTCTTCTACCATATCCTATTGGTAAAGTTGCTCCAGAGCCCATCTGCATTCAAGGGGGAAGAAACAGACACCATCCATTGGTGGGAAGAGTGTAAAACAATCTGTGGCCATTCTAAATCTATCTCAAAGGAGGCTACTATATTGATTCTGCCTTTATTTATTATTATTATTATTATTATTAGGCATAGTGGCTCATTTAATTTTTCCAGTAACTCTGAGATACAGATCTTTATTACCTGAATTTTACAGATGAGGAAATAGAGACATTGAGGTTAAACCACTGGCTCGAGCCCACTCATTTGTATGAGCCAGGTTTTGAAACCAGGCAGTGTGTGCATGGTAAATTAATGAGTTAACTAGGCTCTTTTCTGTTATGCCTTCATATAATAATTCCCATCAGTAATAAAGCATATTGCAAGCACTGTGCAAGAGTGTGGACTTTACATATTTCAAGCAAACACTCCTTCTCAGGTGTGGATGGTCTCAGCTGCCTTTTTGGTGTGGCTTTTTGGGTCCAAAAGATGGTGCCTGGGGTGAGTGAGGGGTTGAGCAAAGGTGCATTCTGCAGGAATCTTTGGTACCCTTATTGAAATCTATTGGCCATAGATGAATGGGTTTATTTCTAGACTCTTAGTTCTATTCCTTTTGATCATTATATACATCTATCATTAAGCAAGTACTACATTGTCCTGATAACTGTAGCTTTGTAGGAAGTTTTGAAATTAGGAAGTGTGAGTCCTCTTTGTTCTTATTAAAACTGTTCTGGTATTATGAGTCCTTTGCCATCCCATATGAATTTTAGGGTCAGCTTGTCAATATCTGTCAAAAAGGCATTAGAATTTTTACAGGCATTATATTTAAGTTAGTAGACCAACTTAGGAAATACTGCTATTCTAACAATATTAAGTCTTGCAATTCATGAATACAGGATCTTCCCATTTAGATATTCTTTGCTTTCTTTCAGTGAGGTTTTATAGTTTTTAGTGTACAACTTTTATACCTCTTTTGTTAAACTTATTCCCAAGTATCCTTTATTTTTGTGAATGCTATTAGAAGTGGAATTGTTTTCATTATTGAATTATTCATTGCAAGTGTATAAAAATACAATTGATTTTTAAAAATGTTTTATTTTTTTGAGAGAGCACTAGCAGGGGAGGGGCAGAGAGGGAGACAGAAAATCTGAAGCCGGCTCTGCTGACAGGGCGACCGACGACAGCAGCGAACCTGATGTTGGGCTGAACACACGAACCACAAGATCATGACCTGAGCCAAAGTCAGATGCTGCTCAACTGACTGAGCCGTTCAGGTGCCGCAATACAACTGATTTTGTATCCAGCAATCTTGCTAAACTTATCAGCAGTAACACTTTTTTGTGAATTCCTTAGGATTTTCTATATACAAGATCATGTCATCTATAAATAGTTTAGCTTCTTCCTTTTCAATATGGATCCCCCCCCCAATTGTTCTGGCCTGAACCCCTAGTCCAGTGTTCAATACATGTGATGAGATTGGACATCTTTGTCTTATTGCTGATCTTAGATGGTAAGTTTTCAGTTGTTCATTATGAAGTATGATGTTGGCCTTGGGTTTTTCAGATACTCTTTATCAGGTAAGTTTACCCTGTTCTTTTCTTATCATGAGGTGTTGAATTTTTGTCAAACGCTTTTTCTCCATCAATAGAGATCATCTAGTGCCTCCTCCCCTTTATTGTATTGATAATATATTATGGGAGCAGCTGGGTGGCTCAGTCGGTTAAGTGTCTGACTTTGGCTCAGGTCATGATCTCACAGTCCATGGGTTCAGGCCTGGTGTCGGGCTCTGTGCTGACAGCTCAGAGCCTGGAGCCTGCTTCAGATTCTGGGTCTCCCTCTCTCTCTGCTCCTCCCCCGCTCACTCTCTATTACTCTCTCTAAAAATAAAATACATAAGAAAATTAAATATAAAATGAATAAACATTAAAAAAAGATAATATGTACTACCTTGATATAATTTTGTATGTTGAAACTACCTGGCATTCCTTGGATAAATCCACTTTGTCAAGGTTTATAACAACCTTTCATAGATTGATGGATTCTATTTGATAGTATTTTTTTGTGTGATTTTTTAATCTTGTATTCATAAGGGATATTCCTGGTATACAGGGCTTTCTAGATAGTGAAGGATTCAGTTTGATAGGATTTTGTTAAGGATTTTTACATCTATTATCAGAAAGGACATTGGTCTGTGGTGTTTTTTCTTGTGATACTTTGGCTTGATTTGGCATCAGGTTAAAATCAACCACACAGAGTGAACTGGGAAGTGTTCCTTTTGCTCCTTAAAAAAAAAAAAGTTTGTGAAAGAAAGATTGGTAATTCTTTAAATGTTTTGCAGAAGTCACCACTTTAGTCTTTTGGTCCTGAGCTTCTCTTTTTGGAATTTTTTTAAATTACTAATTCAATGTTTTTACTTGCTATAGTCTAGTCAGATTTTCTGTATCTTCCTGAAACCATTTTGATAGCTTGTCTTTCTAAAAACGTGTCCATTTTGTCTAGGTTAGCAAATGTGTTGGTAGGTAATAATTTGTATTATTCTGTATTATTTTATAATCCTTCTTATTTTTATGAAGTCAGTAGATTGTCCCCGCTTCATTCCTGACTTCAGTGAATGTTCTTTTCTTCATCATTCTAACTGCCGATTTATCAATTGCATTGATCTTTTCAAAGGAGCAATTTTTGTTGGTTTTTCTGTTGTGAATCTCTACTTCATTTATTTCTGCTATATATTTATTTCTTCTTCTTCTTGCTTTGCATTTAGTCTACACTCATTTTTTGTTTTTTTAAGGTCAAAGATTAGGTTACAGTTTTGAGATCTTTCTCCCTTTTCCCTGTTTATAGTTAGATTTCCCTCTAAGCACTGCTTTCACTGCAGCTCATAAGTTTTGGACTGTTGTACTTTTGTTTTAATTTATCTCAGGTATTTTCTAATTTACTTCTTGACCCATTGGTAATTTAGGAGTATAGCCACTACAGCTCTTCTGGTTGCTGTTTACATGCTTATTTGATCATCCTCTAACTTTCAACTTGTGTCATTGAATGCAAAGCATGTCTCTTCTAGGCCGCATATAATTGATGTTTTATATTCATTATAGTCTATAAATCTCCATCTTGTAATTACTGATAATGTAAGATTTACATCTGCTGTTTGTTTTCTATCTGTCATATCGTTTTTCTCTCTCTAGTCCTCCATTCCTGGCTTATTTTGTGTTACATATTTCCTAGGGTACCATTTTAAGTCTCTTGTCATTTCTTTTATATTTTATGTGCTGAAGATTACAATTAACACCTTAATTTGTACCAATCTAGTTCAGAGTAATAAAACAAAATTTCAATACTACACAAAATCTTTTCTCCTGTGTAGCTCTATTTTCTTTTTTGTGTTAATGTTATTGTCATAAATTACATTTCACTGAGAAGACACATAGGCACATGTATGCCTATCAACACAGATTTGCAATTGCAGCTTTATGCAGGTTTTATTTTTTTACTTATTTTTTAATGTTTATTTCTGAGAGAGAGACTGACAGAGAGAGAGTGCACAAGCAGGGGTGGGGCAAACAGAGAAAGGGAGACAGAATTTGGAACCGGTTCCAGGTTCGGAGCTGTCAGCACAGAGCCCAGTGCGGGGCTTGAACCCAAGAACTGTGAGATCATGACTTGAGCTGAAGTCAGGTGTTTATTAACTGACTGAGCCACCCAGGTGCCCCATGCAACTATCCTTCAAATCAAAAATACATTTACATACTGTCCTTTAAATTTACTTTGCTGTTACCTTTACTGTTGTTCTTTATTTCTTCATGTGAATTTGAGTTATTATCTAATGTTCTCTCATGTTAGTCTGAAGGACTCCCTTTAGTATTTCTTGTACGGCAGGTCTGCTAGTGACAAATTGTTTTTGTTAATCTGAGAATGTCTTAATTTGTCCTTCATTTTTGAAGGATAATTGTCTTGGATAAAGAATTCTTGATTGATATCATTTTTCTTTCAGCACCTTGAATAGGTCAATCTATGACCTTCTGATCTCCATTGGATTCTGATGAGAAACTAGCTGTCAATCTTATTTAGGATTCCTTATACATGGTGTTAGTTGTTTCTTTCTGTTTTGAAGATTCTTTTTTGTCTTTTGGTTCTTTTTAAAAAACATACATTTTTTTATTTAGAGTGTGCATGTGAGCACCAAAGGGGGAGAGGGAGAGAGAGAATCTTAAGCAGGCTCCATGCCCAGTGTGGGGCTGACATGGAGCTTGAGCTCACAACCATGAGATCATGGCCTGAGCTGAAATCAAGAGTTGGACGCTTAACTGACTGATCACCCAGTTGCCCTGGTGTTAAGGTGTTTTTTTATTTTTAACAGTCTATTTAGAGAGAGAGAGAGAAAGAGAGAGAAGGAGGAGGAGAAGAAGAAAAAGTAAAGAGAGGGAGAGAGAGATGGAGAGAATCCCAAGCAGACTCCATGCTGTCATCATGGAGCCCAATGCAAGGCTTGATCTCATGAAATGCGAGATCATGACCTGAGCTGAAATCAACAATCAGATGTTTGACTGACTGACCCAATATGCGGCCCCTGCTGTTGAGTTTTTGAATTTGTACATTAACGTTTTTCAAACTTGGTAATCAATCATAAGTCTTACAATATTCTTTCTGTCCCCTTCTCTTCCCCTTCCAAGATTTCCCTTATGTGTATGCTAGTATGTCTAATTATGTCTCACTGGTCTCCCTGCCATTCTCTCCCACCTCCAACACATGTTCCTTAGGCTGGTTACTCACAATGGACATACATTTAAGCTCTCTGATTCTTTCTTCTGCCTACTCCAATCTAATATTGAGGCCCTTTATTTTGGCTGTTGTACTTTCCAAATCAAGAATTTCCATTTGCTTTTTAAAATATAATTTCTAGATATTTACTGATACTCTTTATTTGGTGAAGCATTTAAAAATACTTTCATTTAACTTTTAAGACATGGCTTCCTTTAGCTCCTTGAACATAATTTAAGGTCTTTGTCTGGCAAGCCCAATGTCCTTCAAGAAGAACAGTTTCTACTGATTGTTTTTACTGTGTATGGGCCATACATAACTTTTGTACATATCAAAATCTTCCATTGAAAATTAGCTTCTTAAATAATATAACACAGTTCTAGAAATCAGATTCATCTCCCTCCCCAAAATTTGTCGTCAGTGCTACTTGTTTTAGAATTCTGAATGAAAAGAATAATTCTGTAAAATCTGCATACTTTGCCATGTGCAGCCAATGAAATTTCTTACTCAGCTTAGCAGCTGGTTAATGATTAGAAAGAGATTTCCTTAAACCTCTGCAACAACAACAACATACAATCTCCCAGTTTAGGCCAAGGAGCGCTGTGTGTGTGTGTGTGTGTGTGTGTGTGTGTGTGTGTGTGTGTGTGTGTGTGTAAGGCATGCCTTCAAAACAGCTTAGCAGTTGAAAATTAGCTTCCACATCTTGTTTGCGCAGCCTCAAAATTAGCCATAGGTGAGAGCTTAGGGTGGCCTCCAGTCTTCCACAGTGGCAACAGCTGTGTGTGTGCACGTGGCATTCTAGATTCCTAGAACTATATCAGAGCTTTCAAAGCTCCTATGGATATCTTTTCCCTAAACTTTTCCTTAGCTTTTCGGTTAGACTAATGCTTGACTCAGCTCTTATTAATCACTTAAGGCAAGTGCAACATTAAAACTCCTGCCTATAAATGTTAACAAATACCCCTCCAGGGAGAATACTTTTTACACTGGGTCCACTCTGAGTTAGCTCCACTACAGACAGCCTTATAAAAGAGGTATTCCAGGCAACCATGACACAGGCCAAACAATGGCAACTCTTCTGGAATAAGGCTTTGCAAGAGCTCTAGCTTTGTTTTGTTCTCTCTAGTGACTCCTAGACTGCATCAGGAATGTGGACTGTTAGCTGACAAGGATACTGCAGAGCTGGAATGAGGAATGGCCACTGTTCTTACAGGTCCTTTCTCTGCCATCTTCACTGACATCAGTTGGTAAAAAGCCATTTGACCACTTCGTGTCTAATCCTATTATTGCCTAATTGCAGGCAGTTGATGGCCTTTCTGCCCATGCATATACATGTATTATTACCTAGAGGTGGAGAAAGACAAAACTCTTCAACAGAAGCCCCATCCGCTGAACTCTCTTCATTCACAGTTTCTCAGATTTTGGCATTTCTTACCATGAATATCAGAACCACAGGTACTTTTCTCTCCTGTGTGCTGGGTCCTGCCACCTTTGTGGCAGACATAAGGGTTCAAAAGCTAGTTACACAAGAACCAAGTCATGTAAAAAAAACTTACTATCAACATGAACAATGCACTTTATTTCTCCTAGGTCTGACACACCTGCTCACAGCACCTGCTGTTATTTTGGGTGCCAGAAATGAATGAACTTCTGATTTTTCTGGGGGTGACCTACTATTACAACAGCATAACCAAGTTTTAGAACTTAGTGCTAACCTGTCCAGCCCTAAGCACTGTACCATCTTCATTTTTAGCTGAGGGTGAAGCAATGGACTGGGGATGGATGACCCAGCAGGCATCTATGAAACACTTTCAATCAACCCAGATCAAATGATAATCAATCCCCATGGTTCTGGGTTAATTAGCCTCAGCAGAATCCCCAGGCTTGCCTTTGTGGATTAAGCTCACCCTCTCATTCTATCCTTTGCTGCTTTTATTAATTTGTTACTTCAACATTCTTCCACATTCTCAGCAAAATCTGTGTCTCAGGTCAGAATTTTTGTGTAATCTGCTAGTGCACAAATGGGACAAGTATTCTCTATCCTCAAGGCCCTCTCCCTCCTATCCAGGTATTCTCACAAATCTTTATCTTTCTTGTCCGTCTCCTCAACTAAAACATGAGCTTCCCGATGGCAGTGACCTCACCAGGTTTATTACTGTACCCCTGGTGTTGCTCCATATTTATACAGTCCTTGTCACAGCGTAAGTACTCAAGAAGTGTTTGCTAAAGGGTTAAAAAGGCCTTAAAAGTAAAAGTGGGGGTGCCTGGGTGGCTCAGTCGATTGAATGTCCAACTTTGCTCAGGTCGTGATCACATGGTTTGTGAGTTTGAGCCCCATGTCGCGCTCTGTGCTGACCGCTCGGAGCCTGGAGCCTGCTTCAGATTCCATGTCTCCCTCCCTCTTTGCCCCTACACTGCTTGCACTGTCTCTCTCAAAAATAAATACTTAAAAAAAAGTAAAAATGCAATTTTTCTTTAAGTTTAGAGAAGGGTAAAGAGGAGAAAATATTTTAAGATTAAACTACTGGCTTTTTAAATTAAGCACTTAAGCCTGTACTTCAGTCCTAATTTGAGAGAAGACCATTACAAATCCTAAGGGCAAGAGGAGTAAAATAACCACAAAGAAATGAGAACACAAGAAGAATCAAATGGAGAAATGGTAACTTACAGAAGTGCTGGATAGGGTGAGATGGAGAAATGATCTAGTTAGAGAGGAGCACTTTATACAACAGTGTTTTTTTGGGGGGAGGGCGGGGTTGCCTTAAAAGTAGTCACTTAGCCAAGCTTTATTTTCTATCTTCCATTAGATTAGGCTCTGGCTTGGAAGGGATGATCACAGTTAAGACCCAAGAGGGAACTGGTGCTACGTTCTTCTGGAGTCTTAGGGAGGCCAAGAGTTGATTTCTCCACCTTTGGAACAGGGCAAGTCCAACACTTAACTGATCAGGGTTATACCGTCAAAAACTTTACAATTCAAAATATAGTTTTGCTACCCGGTTTTATATCTGAACCACCCATACCAGAAGGGTCACCATAAGAAAGGAAGGAGCCAGAAAACAAAAGACTACCAGGAATGCCCATGGACAAATTGCAAACAGTGACAGACTGATTAGCTCATCATTTCAGGGCTAAGTGAATCGTGGAAACTGAACTCTTTAAAGTATCCTTCCCCAGTGGGCAGAGCCAAATGGCCCCAACCCGCTGAGGCTGGGGTTGGCCATGTGATTTGCTCTGGCCAGTGGAGTATCAGCACATGTGATGCATGCAGAAGCATAAACTGTGTTTGTGTGATCAGGCTTGCCTTCTTGTGCTTTTGTCATCATCACTGAGAACTTCTGGACAACCTTGCAGTCTAGTCCAAGTCCGAAGAACACAGATGGAGCAGATCCAAGCTCAACTCATGGCAAGTAGTCAAGCTCAGCCAGCTCTCCAGCTTGAAGCAGTCACCCAGCCAAGCCTGTCAGCCAACCTGCAAAAGCAGGAGAGGGAACGATTATTTTAAGTTGATATTTGGGGCAGCAATAGCAACTGAAACCTACGTACGTATCACTCTCTTAGACTCACCATAAGGGCAAATCTTGTTACCTTTCCCTTCAACTGCAATGTGCCCAGAACCTAGCACAGTTTCTGGTACATAGCAGATGTTCAATAAACATCTGTCGTGGTCACATTTATGTTTCTTCTAAAATTAGGGACTGAGGGAAATAAAACGGAAAGGAACTTACATAATTGAGTTGTCAGGAACATGGTCCAACTTCAAAATCACCAATTTCAGCCAAGACCAGAAAGCATGTTAGAGGTCATTAGTTGGTTAAGAGCATGGACTATAGAAATGACTGCCTAGATTTAAATTTAGGCTTCACGAATTACTGGCCAGACAATCTTGGGGAAGTTACTTCACCTCTCTGCCTCATTCCTCACCTGTTAATAGTACCTACCTAATAGGATAGTTTGTGGGTTAAGAGATGTATTTCAATTTCTTACAACCTCACCAGGTACACGACAAACACTGTATAGGCATTTTGACATATTAATAGCAGCATAAGATAATTTTGAACAAGGTTATTAAAGTCCTTTTTGCCAGCTCCTCCAGTCACCTATTTATATCTATTTGTTTTCACTTTTGTATCTCATCCCTGTACATATGTATAATTAGCTCTTGTAGGTTTGCACGGTCTTTTTGTGCTCTGGAGTGCTAAGTGCTAACACCTATTCAATCCTCTCTTTCACCAGCCATTTTACAAACTGATTTTATTCTTCTCACCTAGGCTAATATTTGCTCCTTTCTCCACCTGCTCAAAGTATAGCTGTTCCTCAATGTCCAGTCTCCATGTCATCTCTCCCAGAAAGCCTATTCTGATTTTCCTTTGCAAAGTCATCTTTTGTTCTCTGACCTTCCCTAGCAGTTCACCTCAATTACACTTTTGTACTTTCTACGTTCAGGTATATGTCTTTTGATGATGAGGTTATAAGTCCTAGAGGACACCATCATACTTTCTAGGATCACTTTCTGCCCATTCGCACCCACAAGTATATGGCCGGTAGGCAAGCAATAACTAGTTGTTGAATGAATATTGGAAAAACCCCATTAGGTTCATCTAAATTCTAAAATAGCTTTTGTGAGAAGTCAAGTTTGTAAATAAAGGTAAAAACTAGTTAGAATACTAATTAGCCATTAAAAGAAGTTTGGAAAAAGAAAAAGAAGTTTGCATGTAAAAAAGAAAGACACTTGATTTATTGCATTAAAAAACTTTATTTCATTTAAAAGGTCCAATATAAGCCAAATTAAACCCCAAGTTGACAGCTACACTTAGAGATCTTCTGAACTAAATGGCACTGTTGAGTTGAGTGTCTTGTTAAAGGAAGTCATTTGCTATTACCACCATTTCCCCCAAAGTAGTTCTAGAGCAGAAGCTGGTATTACTATAATACACATCAGGTATTTCAGATGTCATCTTTCATGCAGAAGTTAAAAAAGCAAACAGGCTCTTCTATTCTGTATGATAAAAACCACTACAGAGCAGGGTCTGAATGCTTTTAACATACAAGGTGTAACTGTAAAGGAACTTACTGTGGCCCTGTGTTCATTCAATGAAGCTGTCCATGTGCGTACTCCAACCACACTAGTGCTGCTCAAATACTATTTGGACCAGTAGTTTGCGATTTCCCCTCATTAGGTGCAAACCAAAGAAGTGGCTGATCAGTTGGGGACAGACTATCACAAAATGCGATCACAAAGCAAGGAAACAGATTTCCTAGCGGGCAAGCAATTGAAAAAAACCACCTCACAAATAATTTCAGCAGTAGCATCATTTACATAAAGTGATGCAAGATCTAAGTTCTGGTGTGTGTGAGGATAAATTAAAAACAGCTTGTTACTTTATAGCTACACCTTGGATTTCATTAGATGGGTAAATCTAACAGTGTTTTTAATGAGTCCTTCTGGAAATCACTTCAGCAGGTAAGTCAAATAGCCTGTAAAAGAGAAGACATGGCAGAGGGCGTAAGATTCATCCTTCCAACGTTCTCAGCGTTCTCTTGGAGGACAGACCCGGGCCCAAGGACAGAAGTTACCGGGAGGGAGGCTTCAACTCCATCTAAGGAAGACCTTTCTAACAGTTAGAGCTGCTCAACAACTGAATGGACTGCTTGGTGAGGTAGAGTCACTGGAAGTGTTCAAGGTGGAAAGATCACCCTTGTAGAAGGGTCTCCTGCATTTGTTAAGAGGTTAGACTGGATGAACCTCAGGTCTCTTTCAATTCTGAGATTCTAGAAAATTCCCTCAGGGAATTCAGAAGAGAATTCCTAAAAGGAAAGAGAAAGCACACATATGTATACTTTTAGAATCCTCTTGAGGTTTTTTTTCATTTTTTTCAAAAGGTACAATAGAAAATGTAGTCCACTGTCTTTAAAATGCATATTTACCTTCCTTTCACTAATAATTAGGAAGGGTCCATTATGACTTTATATTATAAAGAAAAGATGGAGGATTACATTTATAATTTCTGTAAATATTTTAGAAAAAATGCTTAAAATCTAGTAATCAATGCCCTAGAAACTTTATAGATTTTTAAGTAATTTGCACAGATACAAATACATTATTCATTAAATACAACTCACATCTGTGTTTTATTATACTCTAAAATATACAGGAATCTTGATGTACTGAAAGAGTGCAAGTAAATACAGTATTCAAGCAGTCACTATTTCTATGTACATGCTCATTAATTCTTCAAAAACCCCACAAAATTATCAAATAGATCAAAATACTGTTCTGTGTTTTCACACTTTATATTCAGAAAAACCAGCTGATAATTTACAATGTCATAAAGTTTCCAGTTGCACAATACAAAAAAGATAAAATGATATTGGGTATCATTCTCTGAAAATTTATGGAACTTCACCCAGATCTGTAAGACCCCCTACATACGTGAAATCATTCTTATTGGGAAAGTGACAGTTACAGTAAAAGCAGAACCATATAAATTGTTATTTAAAAACCTAAACATCAGCCTTTCTCTCTGTTATTTGAAAGGCAGTCTTCCAATTCAGCAGGTACCTGCTTCCTTCCCCAAGTACTCGCATGTTTTAATCTGAATAGGACCCGATACAGAAATGCCTTCCAAGAGACCCGATGATGTTAACTTATCAATAACAAGGGATTTTCTTTTGATTATTCACCAGACAGTGAAAACAAAAATCCCCCAATCCACTGTGGAGGCACAAAAGTAACATAAGTGACGAAGGTGTACCATCCAAAGTAGCAAGGCTGAAAACTCCATTTCCCAGGACCACACAGCTGTGATAGGGTGAAAATAATCTACTTTTTTGATTTCATGAAATTTTCTTCTTCTAAGAAATTCTTTACATTTTCAAACAAAAATAGCTCAATTTTAAACCTAAACCATTTAAAACTGGGCAACAACAGCCCGACCCCAATCTACCTCAGGTCAACATCACAAATATTTTCACCCTGACTGCACTCAGTCAGCTGGTTTTTAATTCTAATATTATAAAAGTTGGAATTTTTAAATTTTTATGTAAAAGAAAAATGTAAAAATACATCTGCTTTCTCTCATGGTTTTAATACAGTATTCGAAGGCTTTCAGATGTTTTCTTTAAAAAAAAAAATCAACGTTTAAAACCAAATCTGTTTCATTTTCAGAAATATTAAAGTTTGGTTTAGATAATGTCTCATTTCACCTATTCCAGTTTCCATAAAATGGCATTCTATTAAAAAACTTTTAAGTTACTTGGTCCTTTGGCAATTTGCTGTGCACATAATGCCTACTATACCAAACTTTTATTGCCCTTATTTAGTTGTAGTTTTATTGGTAAAATTTTAATCTAGTGTCCTATCTCTTCTTTTACAATAGTGCTGCTTGTGTAAGCAGATTAGGGTGCACAGTGTCCCAAATTATTCCTGGCACTGCAAAACCAAATTAAACAATTCCACAAAGTAACTTGACATCAAAGTGTTTTCCTCTGGTCAAGTCTATGTCAAGATTCTAAAAGTTCCTTTTGCAAAACTTGCCTTTAAAACTCTTCTTCCTAATGTCATCACATTTCTCATACTTGCTCACTCTGTGATCTCTCCTCTTAGGTTGAATTTGTATGTGAGTAAGAGGGTGCCTTTTTCATGTAAAAGCACAATCTGAAGCGTTAGTGTCAGAACTCCTCACTTAGACCTGTGGCTCAGCCTCTTAGTAGGTCTCGGAATCTGAGTCATTGAGCTCGTCCGCGTCGGTGTATAAGTACTCCTGTTCCCCGCCAATGTTGTTGAAACTGCAATAGGAGCTGGGTTCATTCCTCATAATGGGCAAGGCTTCAAAGCTGACTGTTTTTGAGGTGTTGGTATAACGGTTAATGGCATTGAATGTCAGAGATGATAAAGGGCTACTTGATGAAACAGGCATCATGGTGGCCAAAATGAGAGCTAGGCAGTCAGCCACGTCCTTATTGGGAGCACAGGCCAAAGCTGGGGTATAGCCTAGAATTAAAAATAAAATTAAAATAATTAAACATCCTGAGACTCATTTCACAGATATAAGGAAATAAGCCCAATGGCCTTCAACTTTAGACATATTTTAAATTACCTAGTTTATACCAAATTGTTTAATTAGAATGATTCAGAAATTTCTAATCAGTAGAAAGGATAAAAGTCATAGAAATCTACTGTGGGAGGAGACCTTATAGACTGTAAGCTACGTTACAGAAGAAGAAAAGAAACTGAGGCCCAGAGATGGTAACTGCTTCAAGATCTCAAAACTTCATCATATCCTCCTGAATTTACAGATGATATTGAGCTAGAATTTAAAAACAAAAACATCTTAGAACTGATAAAGCTTCCTTCAGAACGGTGGAAGAAATCTTAATCGTTACAGTTACATAAGAGCTGACATGCTGAGAAATCTCAAAGTGTACACATTCATGACTGAGGCACTGAGCTGGTGCCCAAAGATGTGTGTTGGATGAATGACAGTTGGCTGTTAATCAACTTTTTTCTCAGGGGCAAAGTACACTAAGAAAAACAGGAGATACAGGTAAACTTTTTTTTTTTTTTAAGTTTATTTATTTTGAGAGACACAGAAACAGAGAGAGGGAGAGAGGGAGAGAGGGAGAGAGGGGGAGAGAATCCCCAGCAGACCCCATGCTGTCAGTATGGAGCCCCTACCTGGGGCTTGAACCCATGAACTGTAAGATCATGACTTAAGCCAAAACCAAGAGTCAGATGCTTAGCCTACTGAGCTAACCAGGCACCTCAAAACAGGTAAACTTTAAAAACTCCTAAGTCAAAACAAATGTTTTGCTTTCAACTGTTCCTTTCGTTAGAAGACTGACCTTACCCTTAAGGCACTGTAAAGTATCAACAAACTGAGTAAGTAAACATTTGATACCCCAGTTGGTACAAGGCCCTGAGGATGAAGTGAAAGAGAAGATGGGGAGAGCACACAATATGATGCTAAGTTTAGATTACCCCACATGGAACTTTAGCAGCAAATGTCTTTTTTTTTTTTTTTACATTTTTATTTTTGAGAGACAAGGAGAGACAGATCATGAGCAGGGGTGGGGCAGAGAGAGAGGGACACACAGAATCCGAAGCAGGCTCAAGGCTCTGAACTGTCAGGACAGACCCCAACATGGGGCTCAAACCCACGAACCGCGAGATCATGACCTGAGCTGAAGTCGGATGCTTAAAAGACTGAGCCACCCAGGCTCCCCAAATGTCTTAATATTTTAATATACAGCTTCATTTTTGTTGCACATCTGGACACAGTTTCCCTATTACTATATATACTCATGTTTTAGCTTTCATACTCATATATGTATAAGTTGAACCTTGAATAATGTGATGGGGGGCTAGGGGCATTGATCCCTGTATAGTTGAAAATCTGTGTGTAACGTTTTTTTTAAAGTTTATTTATTTAGAGAGAGCAAGAGCATGAGGGAGAGGAAGAGGGAGAGGGGAGAGAGAGAATTCCAAGCAGGCTCCATGTGTCAGTGCACAGCCTGATACAGGGCTGGAACTCATTAACTGTGAGATCATGACCTGAGTTGAAATCAAGAGTTGGATACTTAACCGAGTGAGCCACCTACGTACTACGAAAATCTGTGTGTAACTTTTGACATTCCAAAACGTAACTACTAATAGTCTACTGTTGACTGACTAGAAGCCTTACCAATAACATATACCAGTTAGTCAACACATATTTTGTATGTTATATGTATTATAAACTGTATTTTTATAATAAAGTAAGCTAAAGAAAAAAGTCTTAATGAAATACATTTATACTATAAAAAAATCCATGTTATTAAATGATCCATGTAGTTCAAACCTATGTTGTTCAAGGGTCAGCTGTATATATTTTATAAACTCACATTTGTTTTTTAAATAGCTAAATGATTTATCAAAACCAAACATTCATGTAACCACCATCCAGATTAAAAAAAAAGAATATACCCAGCATATCAGGAGCATCCCCTCCCTGTTCCTTACTAATCATTACTCTTTCTTTTTTCCTGATTTATGTGGTAATCATGGCTATACCTAGCTTCTTTTGCTTAACATTATGTCTGTGAGATTTATTCATGTTGTTGTACATAGTATATAACATTTTCAAGGTTATACATTTCATTATTGTGATTATATCATGGTTTGGTTATCCATTCTAACTACTGGGCATTTGGTGGTTTCCAGATCTCCTATATATTTTTATCCATTTTGTACTAACCTTCAGAAAAAAGAAATTGTTTTTCCCCTTCATAAATCTCCCCTTTTTCAAGGGTTGAAGGGAACAGCTGGTGCCCCTACAAGCTTGGCAAGAGTGACTGAAGCGTGTACATTTTAAATTAAAAAAATAATAATTTTTTTTAGTATTTATTTTTGAGAGAGAGCATGAGTGAGGAAGGGGGAAGACGGGGGGGAGAAAGACACAGTATCTGAAGCAGGCTCCAGGCTGTCAGCACAGAGTCTGACCCAGGGCTCAAACCCACGAGCTGTGAGATCATGACTTGAGCTGAAGTCAGACGCTTAAGTGACTGAGCCACCCAGGTGCCCCACATGTGTACTTAAAAAATTTTTTTTATTTTAATGTTTATTTCTTTGTGAGAGACAGAGAGAGGCTGGAGAAGGAGTAGAGTGAGGGAGACACAGGATCTGAAGCAGGTTCTGCCGTGACAGCAGAGAACCTGATGCAGGGCTCGAACCCACAAACCGTGAGAACATGACCTGGGCCAAAGTCATGCACTTAACCGACTGAGTCACCCAGGCACCCTTCCCACATGTGCATTTTAAAGAAGTGCTGATGCATAGGAGCACATGTACCCCAATGTTCATAGCAGCACTTTCTACAATAGCCAAATCATAGAAAGAGCCTAAATGTCCATCACCTGATGAGTGGATCAAGAAGCTGTGGTATATATACACAATGGAGTACTATATGGCAATGAGGAAGAATGAAATATGGCCATTTGTAGCAAAGTGGATGGACCTTGAGGGTGTCATGCTAAGCGAAATAAGTCAGGCAGAGAAGGACAGATACCATATGTTTGCACTCATAGGTCTAACAGGAGAGACCTGGCAGGGGACCATGGGGAGAGGAAGTGAGAAAGAGAGCAGGGGAGAGAGGGAGGGGGTGATGGTCATGGTGGGGGGCACTTGTGGGGAGAAGCACTGGGTGTTATATGGAAACCAATTTGACAATAAACTATTATTAAATAAATAAATTAATTAAACCCTGCTTACTCAAAATGAGTAGGAGAGTGCTTCAATGCCCACTGTACTATAGGCAGAGCAAACCATTAGATAGGTCATGATCCCTTGGAGTAGAGTAGGGAGTGGGGGAGAAGAACATCTCAGGAGTGTTTTATGGTTGGAATATGATGAAAAGCAGGCTCCTCTCTTCTTCATGGAGTTGATATAGTCAGTTAAAAAGTAAGAGAAGTAAACTCTCTGAGGACAAGGCTCTAATCTATCCCATGCAAGTATAAAATATTGCACTTCCTTCAGAAAATCCATGGAAATATATTGCTATGACTTATCAACTTTGGACCATGTTTATTATTTCACATTGCAAAGCATGTTAGAAGTTACCCAAGTGGTCAGAGGTGACCTTCATTATCATGTTATATTATCCCTTACATTTCTTTATAAGGAAAGAATATGTATAAAATCTTGAAAATGATCAACAAAGATTTGAATATTATCTATTGATTCAGAGTCTCACAATGTGGCCAAACATATAAGTTAAGCATTTTAGGCTCCTCATTTTAAACTATATATAGTTGCTCTATTTCCAGAAATGTAATTGACTGACAATAAAAATTTCTTTTAAAGCTATGTAAGTCTGGGGAGCCTGGGTGGCTCAGTTGCTTGGGCATCTGACTTTGGCTCAGGTCATGATCTCACAGCTTGTGGGTTCAAGCCCTGTGTTGGGCTCTGTGCTGACAGCTCAGCGCCTAGAGACTGCTTCAGAGTCTGTGTCCCTCTCTTGCTCTGCCCCTTACCTGCTCATGCTCTGTCTCTTGTCTCTCTCTCAAGAATAAATAAGCATTAAAAAATAATTTTTTTCAAAGTGCTATGTACATCTGAATTAATAGCTGATATCATTTATTTAGATTTCATGACTACATATATTTATGATTCCCAAATCTTTATGTCCAATCTAGATCTTGCTTTTGGGCTCCAGATCCGTATGTCCCATGATCCACTTGGAGTCAAGCTCTAGTTCTTCCTCCCACACTGGAATCTTACACAATGGCAATTCATCCACATAGCACTCCAAGGCAGGTGGTATGAGACTTCTTCCCTCACAAAGTCCCTATGAGTCTCATCATAAGATCTCTAGAAACATTTACATCTTTTCATCTCCAGTGCTTCTACCACAATTCTGGTTATTACCTTATCTCAACTATAAATGTTAATTTGTTTTCCCATTCTAATCTTGCTCCCTTCACACTAAATGCTAACTTCCTAGTGCACAAAACCTTTTTGCCACTTGATCTAAGACAAAGAGACTCTGGCCCAACTCCAATATTTACACTATCTTATGTTAGACCTTTAAATATTTCACTCTTTCAGCTTAAAAGCTCTCTCCCTACATTTTTTACTTGTCCTTTGGATTCTGGCTTACCAGTTGCTTTTTTGGGATGCCTTTCCTGATCCTGCAAGAGTCTGAAGATTCTCTTATGGGTTCTCATTGCATTTTAAATTTATTCCAAATGAACCACTTCCAGGGCCCTCTAAAGGCCTGTTTAAACTCCACCCCATTCAAGGAAGTAAATGGTCTTATTCCATGTTGTATCTTCAGAATGGAGCACAGTGCTTGGCACAATCACTCACCCAACAAATAATCACTATGTCCAGGCACTCTCCTTAGCACTCGGAATATAACAATGAATGCAAATGATATAGATTCCCTGTCCCCATGGAACTTATTTTCATTCTAGTGGGGAGATATACAGTCAACATAATAAAAAAGTCAGTCATATACAATATATTAGAGGATAAGCTCTATGGAAAAAAGGAGGAGGGAAGAATAGAGCAGGTTAACAAGGACTAAGCATGCTATGGCAGCTGTCTATAGTAGGTTGCAGTAAAAACATGGTTCAGGATAGGCTTCATTGAGAAGATAAAACTTGAGTAAAGATTTGAAACAGGTGAGGGACTTAGTCAAATACTGCCTGGGTACAGAGTGTTCCAGGCAGAGAAAATAGCCAGAACAAAGATCACAATGCATGTACATTCCTGGTGTGCAGAGGGACTGGCATGGCAGAATGGAGTGAGAGAAGGAAGAAGAGGGGATGAGGTCAGAGAGGTAGGATAATCATGTAGGGCCTTGTAGATCATTATAAGTGAAGATTCTCACATATTTTTAAAAGGATCCAGGCCAGGATGCTAAGAATAGAAGAGAAAAAAGTGGGCCTATTTTGGATATACTCTGGAGGTGGATCAACAGTATATAAAGGGCTGTACGCTAAGTGTGAGAGAGAGAAGTCAAGGATGACTCCAGGTTTTTGTCCTGAGCAAGGATGAGACTTGTCATCAACTAAGATAAGGAGGCTATGGAGATAAGGAGGCTATGGGGAGAATGGGGAGAATGGGCTTGGCAGGGAAAAGGAGAATCAGTTAAATTCTGAGCAGGTTAGGTTTGACCTGTTTATTAGACATCCATACAGTACTGTCAATTAGGCAGGTGGATCTGCAAATGGATCCTATCTCTATAGAGACTGTGACAGGTGGGGGCTAGAGATATAAATCCAGAAATTTTCAGCATGTAGGTCGTATCCAGAACCAAATGACTGTATGTAGATAGGGAAAGCAAAAAGAACCAAGGACTGAGTCCTAGAGCCCTCCAATATTAAGAAATTGGGGGAGAAGAGGGAGAAACTTCACAAAAGAAATTGAGGAATAACTAGTAACATAGGGCAAAACCAAGGAAGTATGAAGTCCTAAAAGTCAAGTAAAGAAGTTCTAAGAAAAAAAGTATATACCAGAAATTAACATTAAAGTTGCATGCTAGTTATGCCTCAATTAAAATAAAATGAAATAAAAATTTCAGTTCCACTGAATTTGGTTATCTAATCTAACCACCAAAATACCAAATTACAAACCCTCATCCAACTATTGATTCAAGGAACCAGGTATTTGTGAATGAAGGCAGACTGGGTTCACCTAAAGAAGGACACTATAATCTCCTTCTTTTTATAAAACATTGTTTTTCAAGGTTTGTTTATTTTTGAGAGACAGAGTGAGTAGGGGAAGGGCAGAGAGAGAGAGAGGGAGACACAGAATCCGAAGCAGGCTCCAGACTCTGAGCTGTCAGCACAGAGCCCGACAAGGGGCTCAAACCCACAAACCACAAGATCATGACCTGAGCTGAAGTCAGATGCTAAACCAATCCACCCAGGCACCCCTGTAATCTCCCTTTTACCCTGACCTAAAGTAATCTGTACCTATTTACCCATGTAACTGTGTGCAGTATAAAAGGAAAATATGGAGACCATTTGGATTATCTGCCATAGACACTTGCTATGATTCCAACCTTCACATCCTGAGTTACTCTCTTATTCCCGTATATTTTAAATTCCATATTAAAACCCTTATTCCTGTAAGAAAAGAAAAGAAAAGAAAAGAAAAAAAAGAAAAAAGGCATAATCAGTTGTGCCAAATTCTGATGTTGCTGGTGATCTTAAGACAGTTTAGCGGTGTGGTGGGGGCAAAGGTCTGCCTGAAGGGCCCAGAGGAATGAAAGAGAAGAACTGGGGATAGCAGGAGAGCCAATACTTGAGTAATTCTGCTGCAAAAGGGGAAAGAAATTTGGCAGTAACTGCAGGAGTAAATTAAAGGAAGGCTTTTTAAGATAAGGGAAATAATGTTTATAAACTGATGGGAATAATCCAGGAAGACTCCTTCAAAAGGTCTTTATTGCAGGACACAAAGTAAAGAATTGTTAAAGTGAGAGGCTCAAGTAGGCAAAAGGGGATAGGATCTAGTGAGTTAGTGGAAAGATTAACTTTAGGGCCTTGGTAAGTATTTGCTGACAGAACAAATTCTTCTGAATACGAAGATGAACAATGGTGGTAACACTAAACCAAAATTAGTGAAATTCAGAAGTTCATCTGTTAGACAGCCTTTCCTTATTTTTTTTGCCCTTATTCCTTTTGCCACAAAGCACTATTCAATATTAATTTCAGCTCTTCTCTTTGACCAATAAAAAATATCCATATTTACTTTACGTCAAATATGGATCAAAAGATAAAAGCTTCTGGTAAAATACAGGTTAAGGAAAAAAAATACAGAACCTACTTACCATTTTCATCCACTGCAAGCACACTTGCTCCTTTCCCCAAAAGTTCCTGAACCACCATTGTTAGCCCATTTCGGGCAGCAACATGCAGAGGTCTAGAGAAAAAAAATTTATACATGTACACACACAGGTACACGGGCCTGCACACACACACACACACTCTCTCTCAGTCCTGGTTGTTGAGGAGCATTTTTGCAAAGGTGTGATGACCCCGAGATACGAAATTGAGGCACCCAGTCCTAACAGCAATAAAGATGGGAATGGAGGACAGTAAAATCAATGTGCAGAGTGCACTGTCAAATCTCGCTAATGTGCATAACATTAGGCCCCACCAGCAATTCACCTTTACCAATACCTTTTGTTTCCTTCTAAGACTCAATGTTTAAAAAGGTTTTACTAACTAAACTGTATTCAATGTGCAGAGTGCACTGTCAAATCTCGCTAATGTGCACAACATTAGGCCCCACCAGCAATTCACCTTTACCAATACCTTTTGTTTCCTTCTAAGACTCAATGTTTAAAAAGGTTTTACTAACTAAACTGTATTCTCAAGTTGTTGAGAAATGAGGATGGTAAATAAATATAATAGACTATACAATAAAAGCCATAAATTACAATAGCACAAATTCCAATAGGCTAGACCCTGAAGAGATATGACTGATCGTCTTCCTCTACCTTTTTTTTTTTTTTTTTTTTTTTTTAACCAAGACTCAAAGTAGAATAGAAAACAGAAATTGGGAGAGAAAAATGAGAGATGTAGATCTAAGATTTAAGCAGTCACTTGAAAGATGGCTGCTCACATTAAGAACTTGACTCTTTCTAAAGTATTTCTAGTTTATAGACATATATAAAGCTTTTACCTCACTTATTACTGGTGTCAAATAACATATCATTCCAGTTCATTTCCACAAAACACATAGGATAGTATAACTTTTCTTCATAAAATTATGGGTAATCAGATGAAGAAAAAAAAACCCCACAGTATTATCAATTATAAAGTTTCAGTCCAAAAACTTATAAAATAATAAGCCTTTTAATTGTGATGACTTTAGAAATGAATTGTCAATTATAAAAACAATTCTCTACTTTTTAACTGCTTCTGTGAATGAGACTGCTTCTGATGTCCCATGTTAGAAAAAAAACTATTAATCATTTTTATAATTCTAGGTCACAAGGTTTTTATCAGACATGAAAATACTCACGTTTGCAAAGCTGCATTGGTTGCATTGATGAGGTTTCTATCTGTTATCTTTTCCAGTATTAACAAGGCACTAGTTTCATGACCCTAAAATTATGGCAAATAACTCTTAAAAACTTAAGTATCATTAAAGATAAATTTATAAACTCAATAAGCTTCAACTCTTGCCCATATAATATGTATATCATCATATAGATGCCATGAATTTTCTTGGCTAATTATGCCTTAAATATTTGTCCAAACATGTGTTGGTGGAGTAGGCACTGGGAGAGGACAAGAATATGTAAGATTGGAGAGATTAAAGGAAGACAATAACTACATTTAGGCTTGTACTCCAAAACTTACTCGACCCACTGGAGACTTTCATATATTAGGGTGCCTAACACAACAGCATTTTATTTTTTTCTCAAGAAATCTTATGCCAGTGATCATTAGAGCTTTGATCTCTAGCTCTGTTCATTTTAGTGAAATGGAAAAACTTTAAATGCCACTGCTGATATTAAAAATAAAAACATATCCTTAAAATGTGTACCTACCTTGCCGCAAGCCAAATGGAGGGCGGTGTTTTTACTGTTATCTTGTAAAGTCAGATCTGCACTAGCACTGCTAACCAGCATCTCTGGGAGGAAAATTGCATCAAATCTTATGTTTATGAATATCTTGGATTACTAATAAACTCACTACAGAGAAAGATACAAAGCAAAAATATCCCTCTAGTGAAAGTTTAAGGACAAGAAAAATACTGTAATATAAAGTATACACACTATATAGTCTCATTATTGTATAAGGCACAGACACAACAGCAACTAAGTGTGAGAGCTCAGTGCCCTGGAATCATATTCTCACAGAAACTCTACAAACTAAGAACTGTTATTTTTCTCAACTTTAAAAATGAAGAAATTGAGGAATAGGTTATTCAGTTGGCCGAGCTAGGACTCACATTCAGTCCATCTAACTCCAAAGTCAGTGTCTTCACTGCTACCCCATACTCCCTCGCTACAGTGGACTCTTCAATCAGTAAGGGCAAATGCAAACACTGTGGCCCTAGATGAAAATGTGGGCTGAAAGCAGGTTAAAGATTTTACATCTTAGGGGTGGAGAGAAGAAGGGGTAGAATCAGAAGGCTTGGGATCCAAGTTTTTCATAAGTTGAACATATATAAGCAATATAGCATTATAATAATAAAAGCCTTAGCCACTCTCTTTACCAACTGTATTTGTCTGTCCATTTTCTGCGGCCATCATGAGAGGTGTTTTCCCAGAAGAGTCCACAGAATTGACTTGAGCATTATGGCTGAGCAGCAGCTGTAAACACTCTACGTGGTCTGTGAAGGCGGCCGCGTGGAGAGGGGTTCTATAATGCAAAGAAACAGGAAGACTTCACTAAATCTGTAGGTTGTACACTCCTGAAAAAAATTATTACTGAATTTATGACAAGCAATTTTTAAGGGTTTACATATTTGGTTATAAAATAATTGTCTTGCTACAAATAGGTTTAATGGAGCTTACTAATTTCACCAGAGTAATTTGTATTTCCGATAATGTAAAAGGCCCTTAATTAATCTACTGTAACATAAAACTGTTAAAAAATTACATTATTAAAGAACTTCAAAAGAAATCAATCCTGACCCAATACTGCCACTTATTACAACCACTGGACTCTCCTTCAGTCTTTGTTCCTATTTAGAAAGCTGCTAACTTTATTAACAATAGTCTTTGGGTAACAAACATATCTTTAAAAAAAAGAGAAATCTTTATACTTTACAAATTTTAAAAAGGAAGATTGGCTAAAAATCCTAATAAAAGTAAGAAAGTCTCTTACAATGAGAACATAGTTAAGATTTTGTAACAATTTATACTTGCAAATATAAGAATCAGCTTTCAGTTAATAAGGGGTTCTCTATAAATTCTTCCACACTGGTAGTTAAAATTTTTTCCTACTGCAAATCAAACTATTTCCTATATAGTTGAGTTCCTACCTTCCTTTTGAATCTGTGGCGCTCACGATGCTGGCACCTAATGTGTCAATTAACATTTCAGCAGCACCTTCGTTGTCATTTATCCTGTGTAAGGTAACACAGTGGTCATTCTCACAGAAATGGTGCATATCATAGACAGTAAGACCGAATGTGATTCATCTGCCTTTACTTACACGGCACAATGCAAAGGACTGAAAGCATTTCCCTCTGTTTTCTGGAAAACTTCCTGTTCTAAAAGGAGTTCTACACATGTCTCATGACCTGAATAAGTAAATGAGAATCGGATATTAAAATCCCAAAAAGATACTGAAGTGCCCACATATACACCCACATATCCCTAACACAGATCAGAAAAAACTTAACAAGGATTTAAAATAACTAGAGTTCAATGAATGCATTAAACATCACATTTCTAGGAGTTTTGAAATTAGAAGCACAACCTCAAGACTGAAATTCAGAAGCTTCTTATAATTTTATAGCAATTTATTACTGACACAACAAATAATCTCTTTTGTGGGGCAAAAAAATTAGTCTCATTATTCTTTTTCATGGTGACCAGTTAGTTATCCATTTTTTAAAAAGTCATATTTATATTGTTTTATAGAACTTTAAAATTAACATATTTATACAGCATAGTTAACTTCAAAATTTAAATATTTTCTGATTTTACTTAGCTAATGATAAAATCTCAAATACTACAGAAGTGTCTGAAAGGAAAAAGTACATGCCCTATTCCCACCCCCAACTCCAGTTCCACTTTTGAGACTATAACCACTATTATCTTAACAGTTTCAGAAAATTTCTTGGCATATACAATTGCATGCACATAAACATGCACTTCCTTTCAAAACTTGTATGCAAATTTTAAATTCCATAACTTGTTTTTTACTTAATAAATTAAATACATCCTTCCATAATAGCATATATAGAAATTGTATTCTTGAATGTTTGGAAAAACTTCAGAGTATTAAAGAGTATCATAAGTGATCTAATTTCTCATTACGTATTTTGAGGTGACTGCTAGTTTGTTTTTGTTACAGTATCAACAATACTGTAAATGAAACAATCTAGTATTAAAAAAAAAACCAAGTAATTTTGTAGGGCAATTTCCTAGAAATGATACTGCTGGGTTGAAGGACAAGCATATGGATTACTGCTAGATTTGAGGCTCACAGTTTTTAATAGCAACTTTGAAGACAAGGAAAAACCCAAACCTCAGATTTTCTTTATCTAATTTTCAAAGCCGGGGTTTTAGTTAAAATACCCTAATTGGTGTACTAATGAAAGGTTATGTCATTTTTTTTTATTAAAAAACTTTTTTTAAAGTAATCTCTACATCCAATGTGGGGCTCAAACTCACACCCCACCAAGATCAAGAGTTGCATGCTCTACCAACTGAGCGAGCCAGGCACCCTAAATCTTTATAATCTATACTGGGTTTTACCAGGAAAGGTATGTTTTAGGAAACCTGTAATTGTTCCATCTTAGGTCAGTTCTTTTCTCTAATCAAGGGGATTCCTGACTGGAGCAATTTTGCCTTTCAGGAGACATGCAGCCATGTCTGGAGAGAATTTTGCTCATCACAACCGGGGATGGGGTAGTGGCTAAGGATGCTGCTAACCACCTTCAATATACATGGTAGTCCCTCACAACAAAGAATTATCTGGCCCAAAATGCCAACAGTGCTGAGGTTGAGAAGTCTTTATTTTATTTTGTTTTGTTTTAATTTTGTATAATATTTATTTACTTATTTTGAGAGAGAGAGAAAGTGAGTGAGCATGGGAGGGG
>NC_043704.1:129990187-130031783 GCF_006229205.1 Suricata suricatta
GAGAGAGGGAGAGGGAGGGAGGGAGGGAGAGAGGGAGGGAGTGTGAGTGGGGGAGTGGCAGAGAGTGAAGAAGAGAGAGAATCCCAAATGGCAGTGCCTGCTATGGGGGAGGGGGGTGGAGTGTCACTGGGGAGGGGGAAGAGGGAGGCTCAATATTACGAACTGTAAGATCATGACCCAAGCTGAAATCAAGAGTGAGATGCTTAACTGACTAAGCCTCCCAGGCACCCAGAGAAGCCTTGCTTTAATTCTCTCTCTCCAAATGTCAACTCATTACCAAGAAGTAGCCATAGAAAGTTGTCCACTATAGGTTTCAGACTTTCCTATTTTCCTAGGATAACAGTTCTCAAGGTGTGGGTCTGGGGAACCTTGGGGTGCCACTGCAAACCAGTGTTCTCTTGAACTAGCCAGTAAAGAAATTTGCCACTCTTCTCACTAAATTTTTTTTGTTTAGAAAAGAGGTTAGTTTTATAAAAATGTTATTTACATTAACATTTAATGGATTATTTTTAAAGTAAATTAATAAATATTCTTAAATTTCTCAGTTCTTATTTCCAATATAGTAAATATTCATAGCTCTGACTCCCAGGTCTTGAGACTGAAAGGTGTGAGAATCACTATCTGAGTAGACTGCATACTGCAAAGAGAGAGTTCTGGGCTAAGGATTACCTCCAGCAACCATATCAAGCTGAAAACTCATCATTTTGTGTCCTTGTTTATGAAGGAAGGAGACAACTGATCTCTTCATGTTTCAGAAGGATATTCTGAGAATACACAGAGCTTCACAGAAATTTATCGATTTTTAAAAGAAACATAGGGGAAATGTAAATACCCTTAAGAGTGTCCTGTGACCGAATGACTACATAAACTGGAAATCTGGGACTCTAAAATTTAGCATGTATAACCAATTCTTTTCTAAAACTTTGTCATCATTCCATTTTAATTTTGAGACAAAGATTGTTTTCTGGTCTGTTGGAATGCATCCAGTTTTGTTTTTAGCTATATAATAATTACTAGTGGAAGTAAAACCATTTTATATATTCTACTTTCAGAACGCTAAACTATAAAATAGGCTTTTGGCTATAAATAGGTATGAATTTTAGACTGCCTGAATAGTCTCTGATTGCATATAGCCAACACACTTCTAACTCGTTCCAGCGTGATTCAATCATCACAATTTTGCTACAGTCTGTAAATTAGACACATCTGTTATGATCCTTAAATGGCAACCAGGCATGTAGCTCATGCAAAATTCTGTCTATTTTGTCTCCTGTACACAACATCCTTAGAGAGTCTAAATTCAGCAGTGATACAGCAGGAACTCACTTTACGGAAACCACGTTCTCCACAAAGACCTGATAAGAAATGTACTAGAGAGCAACTCTCCAAAGGATAGTTATAGCAGTGTATTTATAACAAATTCTCTGCCTGAGGAAAGACAGCTTACTGTGTGATTTTTTTCAATTGTTAATTCTGATATATTAAAAAAAAAATCAACCAATAAAAAATAGAAGTCTGCTTTAAAAGTTTCATTTCTTAAATAAAATTCACATCTGTAAAGTGTTTCCCTACTATATTAGATGCTTTTGGTTTTCCTCATACTTCTACATGTCAAGTGACATTATAAAAACAAATCAAATTCCAATGACAAAATATAGTATCTTTTTTGATACAGGACTTTAGCCTGAATATTCGGCCACTTCACTATACTTATTATGTATCAACTTTACTGAGTTAAAAGGTAAAAAGAGAAGTTGAAATCCAAAGGTTTTAATCTACAAAACTGTTCTGGCTAGGGATCTGAGGTAGTAAAAATGAAACAGACTAAACTGACCTTGTGAATTAGTAATAAACTGAATTATTCAAGTTTTGCTGGTACCATCAGTACTCAGAGATGATGGATGCCCAACAATCATCACAAAACAATCCATAAGAAGATATCAAAACTTTCTCACAGCAAAAGATTAGAACTCTCAATTCTGGCACAAGGATTAATATGAAAATTGAAATACTGCAACTATAAAATACTTATAAAAACATTCAATTAAACTAAAATTTTGCAAGATTCAGATTTCTTCTCTTTCTCCATAAATCAGTAACATTATTTGTCGAAATGGCTCCAGTATGGGGTGGCTGAATGGCTCAGTAGGGTAAATATCTGACTACTGTTTTTGGCTCAGGTCATAATCTTACCGTTTGTGAGTCTGAGCCCCACATCAAGCTCTGCACTGACATCACGGAGCCTGACTGGGATTCTGTCTCCTTCTCTGTCTGCCCTTCCCCCACTTGTTCTCTATCTCTCTCAAAGTAAATTAAAAAAAAAAAAAAACCCAAAAAGCAGGCAGCTGAATTTTAGAACAAATACTTGGCTTACTTTTTTAAGTGAGTAACATTTATATTGAGGCAATTTATATTTTCTTAACATTTTGAGGGAAAGTTGTTAAAATTATGAACTAGTTTTCCAGGCATACTCCTCAAAACTAACAGTAATCTGAATGCTACAATGAAATTCAAAACAAATAAAAATCCCTCATATCCCCGCTAAGCCCAAAGCCCAAAATTTGACAGAATTGATGTTTACAATGTATGTCATATATCTTAGCATTTTCTAACATGATCAATCTGTGGTCCTACACAAGGAAAAAAATCATTATCTTTCAACATGTCTCATTACTTAAGGTATTTTAATTAGTGACGTTTCAAAAACCAAACTCCATTTTGAATATTTATACTTTAAACACAGCTTTTTATTTCTCTGAGTGAAGCGACCTTACGTATAAAAGGAGTGACTGGCTGTGAGCCTCTAGGAAGCTAAAAGTATGTATGTTCCAACTGTGCAGCAAAGTTAACCATAAAAGTTTCTAAAGTTTCTACTTCTGTGATCTGCTAGGATTTTATTCCCTTAAAATGTTGAGCATATATGCTACTGTTGATATAAGGATCTGATCTTGCAAATATGCTCTCAAAACATACAGATTTTAGTTCAGAATGTGATACATTTTCATTTACTTTTTTTTTGCCTAATACAGTGCACTTAACAAAGTAAAAGAACATAATCAAACTACAAGCATACTATACAAAAGACATTGTAAATATTATAAACGTAGTTAAAAATGCAAAATACCTGTTGAACCAAAGATTTAGAAAAAATCCAAACTTAATGATAGCTTATCTCAAAAGGTCTTGGATAAACCAGTGTCTTGGCTTTAGCATGACAAGGGATAGGAGTAAGCAAGAACTATGTAGTAGATGGTTTCTATGCTTCCTACTGATGTTACACTTTGCCTTATAAATATTCATGAATATTAGAATGTTATATGCTAGATTTGTTATCTTGCTTGACATTAATGGCACTTAATATAGATTTGCATCTGTATACTTAACCGTTGTAGCAAGCCCAATGAAGTGCTGTATATCCATGATTGTCTGTTATGGCTGGATTTGCATCCACAGATGCTGCTGACTGCAAAAGGGCTCCAAGAACACCAATGTGTCCACAGGCAGCTGATAAGTGAATAGGTGTCCTGCCCCTGTTATCTCGAAATAAGCACTTAGCACCATGTTGAAGTAACGCATCTACACATTCTTCATGGCCTGTAACTGCCTGAAAGAAAAATTATTTGCAGATATTGAGTATATTGGGTACCACATGCCAAATTTTGCTAATTAAAAATTTTTGAAATCCATATTCCCCATATTCTTCCATCAAAGCATTTATCATTTTTTTGAGTAGTTAAACATTTTTATTGCAATTGACCTAAAAATTCATTTAAAGCAGTAACTTTCTTGAAATACATGTATTATAAAAAACAGGAAAGAAGGAACTTCTAAATCAGTGAAACAAGGTGAAAAAGACAAAAGTGTGCAAGAAAACAGTTGTGATGAGAAAAAGTAAACTTGACATTTATTCTACTCAAAGTCTCAGGGTTTTAAAATTTTGATCTAACATTACTGTTTCCTAGATTAAGTAGTGTTTTACAGCTGTTTAAAATTAGTATTCAAAAACTATAATCCTAAAAAAAAAGAGTAAAGACTATCTGGTAAAAATGTAATGAAGAATAATAAACATAGCCTCGTTCAGTTTTAGGCAAAATGGGATTCTAAGAACATTCTGAAAGGCAGTGGGAATATGTGCTTACCCCTCTATGCAACGCTGTCCTTCCCCATTTATCTTTGGCATCTACATTTGCTCCTTTGTTCAGCAGTGAGTAAACACAGTCTGTGTGCCCGTTGAGAACAGACAGCATCAGAGGAGTCCTGAGCAACAACAGGAATAGGTTCAGTGTTACTGTTTAAGACTCTACTCCACGAAAAGCAAACCGTGGTCAGGTTTGTTTTCTAAACATGCCTTTTTGTGATGCAACTTTTAAAGTATACTTAACATGAGAAAACTGTTATTTGTTGTCACTCAGTTGCACAGTAGGACAGACTTTTTAGGCGTAAAAGTATGAAGATTAACACACATCTTAAAATTAATTTAAAAATTATTAAAACTTACTGTCCATTTCCATCTTGAATGTCTACTGCATTCTGTGGTTCTGCATTTCCTATTAGCAGCCGCAAGCACTCTGAATGACCATTTGTTGCTGCAAAGTAGTATTTTAAAATTTCAGTAATTACAATGATAAAATAGAAAATTTCTATCACAGAGCACATTTTCTGGATATAATTGTGGAGTAGTTTCACTGAATTTAATAGTAAAAGAGAAAAAAATATATAAATATGAAGGTTTCAACTGCCTTCTTTTGGTGAAACTGAATACAGATTATCAATTCCTCATGGTTAAATATGGCCACAGACATCCCTCACCATCTACCCTGCTATTACAAGGCTCATTTTATTTGCCCTCAGCCAAGGGATGAAATCATGATTAGATCAAGTCCATCACAACTCCGTTTTTTGCTAATGACAGCTTTCAAGGTAAGTGCTGATCCAGTTCTGACCACTGAGATGCTAAGTTTGAGGGCTTCTGGGAAATATTTTTATCCTGATAATGACAAGTCACCCTCCTTTTCCAGAGTTTAGAGGAGATGGTGTGAAGAAGCAGTAGCCATTCTGTGCCATGACTGCAAAGGCAAGAGAATAGAGTTTTCTGATACCACTGCTGAATCAATCAATCCTGGAATTGATTCTGAATATTTTATGTAAGAGGTTAAAACACTTGTCATTTACATCACCTTTTAGTTGGGTACTATGAGAATTCCAACTGATAAATACATAATAAAAGAAAAAAGCTCTCTCTAAGGAATGCATTTATATGTCCAAATACATAAAATGGGCAATGGTATAAAGTAGAAGTAACCAAAAGAAAATAATGAACTTTTAAGGTAAATTAAATTCTCTGCAAAATTCAGGTTCTTCCCATAATATAATAAAATCTGAAATTGAAAGAAATATGTAAGTCACATAATAATGCAAAAAAGGAATACCTATACGATTCTTACTAATTAAAAGATGACAAAATTTATTTAATGTTTATTTTTGAGTGAGAGAGAGAGAGTGAGCACAGGAGACGCAGAGAGAAAGAGAGACACAGAATCCGAAGCACGCTCCAGGCTCTGAGCTGTCATATCTGAGCCAAAGTCAATGTTTAAACAGCTGAGCCACCCAAGCACCTCAAAAGATGACAAATTAATGAAAGCAAGCTAGGTGTATAATATTCAACAGTAGGTTTTAACAGCTATATTAAATCCTAATAGTGATTAAACTGTGGCACAACATCACTTCACATCTGTATGCTACACTCTATCACCAACTCTCACAGTAATTAGTAACAGCACTGATACATCCTACCTGGGGATGTGCTGAGGAAATTGTTTGACCCACCATTTGTTTGTTTGTTTGTTTGTTTGTTTTTAACTGCTATTTGTCTATTTGAGAGAGAGCATGCAAGTGTGTGCACGTGTGCGTGAGCGAGCACACATGGGTGAGCTGGGGAGAGGAACAGAGGGGGAGAGAGGGAGAGGGGGAGAGGTGGAAAGAGGGAGAGGGAGAGGGAGAGGGAGAGAGAGAAGGAGGCTCCATGCTCAGCTCAGAACCAATACAGAGCTCAATCCCATAACCCTGAGCTGAAATTAAGAGTCAGATGCTGGGGACGCCTGAGTGGCTCAGTTGATTGAGCCTCCGACTTCGGCTCAGGTCATGATCTCATGTTCGTGGGTTTGAGCCCCGTCTAAGGCTCTGTGCTGACAGCTCAGAGCCTACTTCCAATTACTGAATAGGTAGGCACCACCAATAACCTGCAGGACTTTCACTGGACTATTTTACATTGGTTAGCCACTTCTGAGGAACTGGCTATTGTCTTGGTTCAATATTCATCTATACAGAGTACAAACCACTCCATAAAAGCTTTAAATCAGCTTTGCAAATGATCTGTGCTTAGAGCATAATTTTTCAAGTGGCAGAATGATACAGAACCTCATTCTTTTTCAGAATAAGATAACATAAAATGAGAGCATTTTGACTTAATTCTTACCATATAACAGTATGCACACATTTATTAGGAGTTTTAATCCACTTAAAAAATTTTGTTTTTGAGTACTGCTTGAATATCTAACAGTTTCTGAAAGGCTGCTTTGGAGCAACAGAGGGTGTTACCTACTGATTGTCTTCAAAAATGCAAGTTTCCTAAAGGAATAGAAGTTCAAGACCCATATTAAAATGTGGTCCTTAAAAATCACTCTATAAAAACAGACTAAGTAAAATGAATCTATCATATAATGAAAATAGTAAGACTTTAAGGTAAATTAAATCCTCTGCAAAATTCAGTAGTGGGGGGGCATGGGAAAAAAAACTTGGCTAGGATTTCTTCCAGTGTATCAGTCTTAGTTATTTTTAAAGTTTATTTATTTTCAGAGAGAGAGAGAGAGAGAGAGAAAGAGAGAGAGAGAGAGAGAGAGAGAGAGAGAGAGAGAGACTCCCAGGCAAGTTCTGTGCTGTCAGTGCAGAGCCTAACATAAGGCTTGATCTTACGACTGTGAGATCATGACCTAAGTGGAAATCAAGAGTCAGACACTTAACTGACTGAACCACTGAGGTGCCCCCTACCTTTTTTTAAGTTCGTCTTATTTACTTATATACTTATGTATTCATTTTTTTAATTTTTTAAATGTTTTTACTTATTTTTGAGGAGGGAGGGATAGAGAGCAGGGAACAGAGGACAGGCTCTGCACTGTCAGTAGAAATCCCGATGCAGGGCTTGAACTTACGAACCCTGAGATCATGACCTGAGCCCAAGTCGGACGCTTAACTGAGCCACCCAGGGATTCCTAGTCTTAGTTATTTAAAATGAACACTGATTCATAGTAATTCTTGTGGAGAGTCGTGAATCTGTACCTGCTAGCGACAAACAGCCACCAACTCCCCACCATGACATGGTTACACAATTTTACATTCTGACACCTTTGCTACATCATAAAATCACACTATAGAGTAGATCTTGATAAAGCAGGTGCTCTATAACACCTGTCTGAATACACGTTAAAGGTTGTACTCTGGTATAATAAGCCAAAATTGTTAACCGTTAGATCCAAAATAACTTCCATCGAAAAGAAGTAAAAAATATCACATTGTTTTGGTGATAAAGTACTTCAGAAGTCAGACTATTACATAAGTCCATTTTTAAGGTAGACAATGATTTTTTAAAGCAATTATAATCTTGCTGTTGGCTTTTCCCTGAAAGAAAAATCATCCGACCTCTTAAAGTCAAAATTATTAAAATAATTACCAGAAGTGTAACATACAAAATATTGTAAAGGGTATTAGATAGAAAGTGGTGAATAAAATCATGCATAATATTTGACATACCTGCCGCATGTATAGGTGTTCTCTTCAGAATGTAATCTTTAACTAAAATTGAGGCTCCCTGATTAATGAGTACATCCACACATTCAACATGACCCTTAAATGCTGCAAGATCTAAGGGTGTTCTTCCGCTACTATTTCTCACGTCAAGATCTAACAAAGACTGTACCAACACTTCCAGTGCTTGATGGTGACCATGATAGGCCTAGGAATACATAAAAATATAAATTAAAAAAATATATATTTAGACTGACTTCTCAGATATCTTTGAAAACAAAAGAAGTATGCAAACTTGTCTGCACATTATATTTGAGATAATTCAAAACCTGCACTATTGAAATTCAAAACACTTAACTACAAATATTTCTAATAACCAAATAGTACAGTGTTAGAGTGTGTGTTAGAGAAAAGGTATTCTACAGAGAATAAATGTTCAAATGACAGGTGATTTTATCACTAGTATACAACTGTCTGGTTCATAGCATTTGATGAAAGTGTAATATAGATCCAATTAAAACTTTTTAATCTATAATTATAAAACCTATGTTCTTTTTTAAGTTTTCTTCTTTAAAAACATTTTTTTAATGTTTATGTATTTTTGAGAAAGAGAAAGACAGAGCATGAGTGGGGCAGGCGCAGAGAGAGGAGACACAGAGTTCAAAGCAGGCTCCAGGCTTTAAGCTGTCAGCACAGAGCCCAACGCAGGGCTCGAACTCATGAACTGTGAGATCAGGACCTGAGCCAAAGTCAGACCCTTAATCAACTGAGCCATCCAGGTGCCCCTCAAAACCTGTGTTCTTATTCACAGCTCAGTGCTCCACTTAACTCCCTGATAAAATTTTACTATACTTATAGAAATGGCCAGCAACTGAAGTTAATACTCAAGTCTTCTGATTTCTCAAATTAAAATGACTATCTTTACCTCAAAACATGCTGTATCTAAAAAATAAACACACGTTTTAGGACGAAAACAGTTAGACTAAGTCTGGCTTGAATGACTGACATGTGCCAGGTACTATCCTAGCTGTACAACAGAATATGAAAAATTTTAAAGATTTATCAGAATGAAGTCCTCTTCTTTATCACAGTCTGAGGAAGAAGCTTTCCAGGCAATTCATTTCAAAAACCGACATATCAACTGAACATCTATTACTCTCGTTGGAGCAGATGTTGAGCAGGACATAAAGCAATTAACAAGACTCAGTTCTGGCACAAAAGGAATGCTCTCTCCAGTTCACTCATATTACCATTTTTTAGCTAAAGGACTCTTACAAGTCATTTCTGACACTATTCAGATCTACAGCCTAGCAGTTTGTTATCATAGGTGACCTTTTCACCGGGAACTAAAAAATGTAAAATTCTACCATACTGGAGTTAAATCTGGAAAAAATCTACTTAGCCAGAAATGGGCCCTACATTGCAGCAAAAGGCTGTAAAGTTATTTCTTGTAGGAATGTCAGAAAGTACCAGAAAAAGCTAAAGTTGCTCTGGGCCTTACTCATCTCTTTGATGTTTCTGACTACCTATAGAGTTTTTGACCACCTCGAAGATTAAAGTAACTGGAGATTACAGGACTCTACTGTCCTAGGATCACATCTAATCTTGTTCCTTAATACCTGGTTAATGAAATGATGTTACTAACAGAAAGAACTGTGAGAAACACAGTATATGTATGAGACACTATGCCATGAAGAGCTGCGAGAGCCTCCCCTCATGATGTCTTTGAATAGGACTGAGACATGGAATTTGTACACACAGTATGAACAAAGACAAAACAAGACCAGTCTCCTTAAGCCTCAAGCTAGTAGTTTGCACAGCATTAAGGTGTCCTTGTTAGAGTGAGTTTGAAAGGGAAAAAAATCACTTCAAGTCATTTCTGAAAACCTACTAGGAACAGATGTTAATGTTGTGATATAATCACAGTTCACTGAGTCTAATTACTAAATTTTAACAAAATTGGTTCCATTTCAGCTTACAAACACTATTTAGCACAGCCATGTTCATACTTTGCACCACGATTCATAATAGCCATGGAGTAAAAATCTAGCAAAAAAAAAAAATAAACAAACTATAGTTTTTGAGATAACGTATTCATAAACTTGGCAAAATGCTTAGTGTGGCACCTACTAGGTGCTCAGGAGGGGATAGTGTTAATCTAAGAATGGTGGTGACGGTGCAGGAGAACTGCCCTGTGGTAGGGTCAGACTGAGTTTCTCTCCACCAATAGTAAAATGGCCATTTTCTCCATGCTAGCTTTGCCCTTTCACATGACTCATTTACTGTGCAAGTCTGTGAAAATACACAAATACCCAAAGGGCAAGGGAGCAAGAGGCTGCAGCATGCCTCCTTAGTTATTTAGGAAATGGCAGGAAGTACCAGTAGGGAAAAAGGGCAAGAAAATTAAATGAAGATGTGCTGGTGTTACAAAATATGCAAGGAGAGTATTATAAAAAATAATAGCATATGTAAGAAGAAACAATTAAATGGATCACTGAACTTGGAGTGATCCATTAACTCAAGAATATACCCTTTTTAAAAATTTTTAAATGTTTTTAAATTTATTTTTGAGAGACAGAGACAGCATGAACAGGGGAGGGACAGAGAGAGAGGGAAATACAGAATCTGAAGCAGGCTCCAGGTTCTGAGCTATCTGTCAGCACAGAGCCCGACACAGGGGTCGAACCCACAAACTGTGAGATCATGACCTGAGCCGAAGCCGGACGCTTAACCGACTGAGCCACCCAGGAGCCCCAAGAATATACCCTTATAAGCATTCTGCTACATTGAAAACTGGAAGTCTCCCAAAAAGCCAGTGACTGTATTGGAGTCTCCTGATTCTTAGTCTCTCTCTCTCACCCCCAACAACTGTTAACATGCACTGTTCCAAAAATAGACTCTTCTTGCAGCACAAAAAGAACTAGATTGGGCCCTGCTTGAAATTTCCTAATCCATTCCCAGTTTTGATTTAAAGAATTGTTATACTTTACTAATATTCTCCTCTCAGTGACGGACATTAAGGGGAAAAATTCAGAGGCCAACTTTTTTCTTTTCTTTTCTTTTCTTTGTTTGGTCTCACGGACTGTGAGACCATGACCTGAGCTGAAACCAAGAGTCAGACGCCTAACTGACAGAACCACTCAGGTGCCCCAAATCCTATGGCATGAGTAACTGAAGGGGCAGTGAGCAGGCGCACAGTGCTCCAAGATCAAAAAGTAAGCAAAATGTCGTAGAAATACCACCGAAAATACAGTTCTGCTTAGCAAGTTAGAAGCCATTCCATTTAGGGTAGTGCCTTTTTATTCACGTCACAGGGATAGTCTCTCCCTTAGAGTATGCCTTTGGTGGAAATTCAAAGACCACAATTTTTTTTTTAAAACAAAACAAAAAACAAAACAAAATTCATTCAAGAAATCTCTGAATTTAAAAAAATTGTTAAAGTTTTAATTTCATGATCGTCATACATGGACCAAAAGTTCTGAGTACTAGTTTGAGTCAAACAAACATACAGGAGGTATTTTCAGTAAACCAGCCATCAAGCTGGCTGTGAAGGTAGTGCTCACCGCCAAATGTAAAGGGCTTATTGTTGCTCTATTGTCTGAATCGCTTAGCATGTCTGTCCCCGAGGTTTCCATTAACTGGGAAGGAAAAGCATTTGAAATGTCAAAAATGGTACTTTTAGATATATTATAGCAATTATTCCTGCTCTCTCTCCCCCAAGTTTAAATCCATTTTAAAGTAAAAATTGATACTTGAACATGAATTTTAAAATCTCAGACCACTGTATTATGAAAACTCCACCCATCAACCTTATACTTATATACAGGTGATCATGCACGTGTGTAAGTACCACAGAATAAAAACTTTGAGGGAGGGCTATAAACTAGCTTGAGCGAAATGCTATTTACTCACCACCAAGTTAAGAACCCCTTTCCCATTTCCTGCATATATGATTTCTGTCACTATGTTTGTTCTTAGGAAAGTAATAAAACAGTCTTCAGCTTTAGTGAGAGCAAATAAGTAATAGTAAGGAGGATATTGATTATTACTTACAACATCTAAAGGAGTTTCACTTGCAATCTGAAATAAAATTTAAAATAAGAATATTTAGCTTAGGAAGTGTTCATATATATTAGAGATAAAGGTTAATTACAGGTCTATTTATACAAGGCTTTTGTTAAACTCTATTCTGAATTTGTGCTTCCTTTGCCTCCTAAGAGGCTTTTAAATAAACAAGGGTATAATATAGCAGACCACAAATCCATATTCATGGGTCTAAGATTTTAGTCTACACGATACCATAATAACCTAAGGAAATATTTGTTATTTCTGATAGCAGGTTTTAAGTGCTATACTGAATATGTCGACCTGCTCTTTCTATCTTTAATACCTACTCCCTTTGAGGGGAAACAAAGCTTAATATAATTTGTAAGGTGTCTAAATAAAGAAACCTTTAACTTGAAGCATTTGTTACATACTTGAGAATCTTTTAATTTGTCTTTGATTTGGCAAAATGGGGTGAATGGCATGTATATTCAAGGATGAGACCATAATTGAAATAAAAAGTCCCCTGCGGAAGTACTGTCTCCCCTACCAGGAGGGGCTGTAAAAAGAACGGGCCTTTCAGAACTCTCTAAATATATAGACAAAAGCCTCCTCTCACAGGGACATTTCTCATACAAGGCATGGTTATAGTTCTTGAGAAATTTCTGGAAAACATTTAAAGGAAAAAGAAAAGAAATGTTACATCAACGTGATGGGGTAATATAAGGGAAGGACATAAGTAGCCCTCTCAGAGACCTAATTTTCTCCTTTCCTTTTGAAAGAAAAAGGGAATGAGAGATACTGAGGCAAGTACGAATTTAAGAGGTATATAGGTTCTAAAAATATTACAAAGTGATAGAGTTTGTTTCTTGATTCATTTATTCTCATTTTCATTATGTTATTAGAACATAAAATCACATTAGTCCTTCCAAAATAATTCAGGAATCTTACCAGCTGAAGACACAGGCGGTGACCATAAGCAGCTGAATAATGAACTGCATTGTATCCTTGCTTGTCACGGATCCCTGGATTTGCATCATTTCTTAATAAGTATTCCAGGCACCTATATATAGTAATAACATATTCAAAATTCTAAATCTTCATTTTAACCAATGATAAAAATAGCCTGTAATTAAAGACTGGTAATTTTTTTTTTACATTTGCAATTTCTTACAATTTTTTTTCTTAAGTAATGTAAAAACCATAAATATATCTACACTATATAAATTTGCCATTTAAATGACATTAACCGTAACTATTGTCAGAATACAAGTGAAATGTTCCTAAGAGAATTTTCTTCACGCAAAGTATGTCCAGAGTCCATCAATGAGCTCAGGTACCTGAGGGCTGTCTTTTACAGTCACTAGGTGTGGCACCACCCATTCCACTCAAACAGTATCTGGCAGGATTAAACTTAGTGGTGGTGAACATCCAATGTTGGCAATATTACTGCTGGCATATCTGGAGCACACAGTGAGTGAAATTATCTCATTAGGAAGCTGAAGAAAGGATATAAAAAAAAATCTCAGGAAAACAAGGTCAGAACTCCATGATCTCGAATCAGAGAACTGAGAAGGGTGTTCTCAGTGTAAAGTGGTATGGAACAAGAAAGACCTTCCCAAAGTAGATTTACATTTCTGTGCCATTAAAACATGAGAAAAATAATTTTAAAAGGTATCATATGGTTCATGATTTGTTACAATTTTATTACATTTTATGGTTAGTGTAGTTAAAAAAAAAAGTGCACTGAATTAGAAATTAAAAGATTTGTCTGTAGAACTTGTCAGATATCAGTAATTTTTAGCAAATCAAATCATTTCAACTTTATGGTGAAATGGCCTCTGTTTATATTTGATAGATGGGGGTGGTGGGAGTCAGAAATCTGCTAAACTCCATTCAGGTTCCAATCCAGTTTATAATTATTCATTGATAATTTGTCTAATAATGCAATATGTCTAACTAAATATTAATTCAACTACTAGGGGGAAACTTATAATCAAATACTCATTGTTAAAAATTCAAGCTTCCTTAAGGAGTGTACTTATCATGATGAACAATAGGTAACGAATGGAATAGTTGAATCACTAAATTGTATAGCTAAAACTAATTTAACATCGTGTTAACTATACTGAAATTAAAAAAAAAAAATTCAAGTTTCCAAAAGCATACTGAAGTCACATAAAAACAAAACTCTAAAGCAATGTAACTGATCCTTTAGTAACTGTATCATATATATGTATGTAATATACCATACATACACATAATTATCATCTATATCTTATCTATCTATATTATCTATTATCTATCTACCTAGGCCATTCTTTTCAAAGCCAACCTTTATTTCTTTAATGATGAATTGCTTAAAATCCTTTCAATAGGAAATACTTGCAGAATCTATATTTATTAATAATATCCTCAACAGTAGCAAATGTCTATCCATTTAGGTGGGATTTTTATATTTATGTATAGCTAAAATTATTAGTCAAACACAGTGAACTGAGTATTATGATGATTAAAAAAAAAAAAACCACTCCAAAACCCAATCTAACTCTAAGGTAAGAAGACTGGTGTTTTTGGTGTTCATAAATTAGCTCTGAGGAGCCTGTACAAATTGTTCCAGGCAGGTTTTGCACTGTATCCAGTTTTCCTAGGTATCCAACTCAGAGCTCAGTGCTCACTGGAATGCATAAAAAAGCTACAGGGCTAGAGAACAGTCTCGTTGCTTTGCAGGCACAAACATTTCACCCAAGGGCATATCTTTTCATCTTTAATCAAGTTATCTGGTGAGAGAGATAAAGCAGAAATAGTTTTCCTGAGACCTGACTACCAGGGAGATTCTATCAGTGGAACAAACTATTTTAAGATAACTTGCTGATACATGAGTACTGAAAAAAAGACTTAAAGAAAGCAAAACAAGTAGGTAAGTTTATGTTTACTTTCTAAAGTAGAAGAGCACATCTCAAGGCATTATTCAAAGTGACTAATCCAAGTACTCAGCAGTAGTGCAGTGTTGGTGGTATAGTGGTGAACACAACTGCCTTCCAAGCAGTGAACAATTTCAAATAATTTAAATGTTTACAGATGCCGTTGCTAGTTCTTATATTATTTACTTTTTTTACATTCACATTATTCAAATAATTGGTCTCCCATAACAGAATAAAGACTAAAGGTTGATTTGAAATGATAAAATTCCTTCTATTGGCATGCCTTTTAGATTTCCCTAAGCAATATAGAATTTCTTAACTACTTTGTGAGATAAGCATTACCTTTAACAAGAGGAAAAATTACTATGGCTCAGGAAAACCAAGTAATTTGTTCCAAATCTTTTGACTAGCATATGGCAAAGCAAGGACTAGACCTTAGGTCTTTATTTTTTTTTTTTAGGTCTTTTTTAAATCCAGTATTCCTTTCATGCTATCAAATGCTTTAGCACAGCGGTTAAGGAATTAAAGTGATACTTTAACCTGGGTGCTTACAAAATACTGAACTACAAAATTACTTGATCTCAAATATCTGGGCCTCACATTTATATTGCAAATAAGATGGAGGGAGAAAGTCTAATTTTCTTTTTCTGAAATTTTAAGTCAGCATACACTAATTTTACAAAAGTAAAAAAAAAAAAGATATGAATAGTCTCTTTAATCTCTCACCTTTCCCCTAAAATAAGCTGTATGCAAAATCTGGAGGAATATTCATGGCTAAATAGCTAAGTAATTAATTATACTTACCATTACATATTTTGTTTCCTTCAGTTAATGTGTTAGGCAAATTAAGTAACATTCCAGTTAAGCACATAATTTAAATAGAGTACATTTCAAACTATTTAAATTTCACCTACTCTTCCCCTACCACCTGTAAGTCCCATGGCTAGTCAAAGCTCTTGGTAAGGACCACTCAGCCCAGGGCAGGGAATGTGGTATTGTTACCAGAGGACCTCCTTCCTCTGCTCTCTCCCATTATGGTGTATAAAAGTGTATGATCTTATCAAAAAAGAAAAGAGCACAGTTTAAAAAATACAACTAACCTTTACGGGAAGATTAGAGATGCTGTTCTAGGCATTCAAATATCCTATACCTTATTTGGGCATTTGAGTTAGCTCAGACATTTTCCCCATCTCACAGACAAAATGGGTAGAGAGATGTTCAGTAACTTGCCCCAAGTCTCAGAATAGGCGGCAGAGCCACTATGAAACCCAATGTTGTCTTACATTTTCAAAATGAGTTATACAAGCCTGCCAAATATAAAGTCTTGTACAAAAGTTAAATGTATTTTCTCTGTACCACAACAAAAGGAAATTTAAAGATAATATTTTTATTGCCAAAATAAACCCAAGTACTTGGGACTAAATCTAAGGATTATAAAGCTCCTAAACAAAGAACTATATGATCCCATTTATATAAAGTTCTAAGCAATGATATTTGAAGTCAAAATAGTATACCATTTTGTGAAAAATACCAACTATCACCTTAAAAGTGGATCTCAGTTAAATATGTATACTCATAAAACATTTATATACAATTATATGAACAGAGAAAAGGTATGGAAAGGCACATACCAAATCTTTAACTTTGATTGGACTATGACAGACATGAAATGATCTACATACACATACAGAAATATTCAGGTTAATAGTGGTTATCTCAGGAGAATAGGCATGAAGAGGATTTCTTCCTTATGTACAATCAGAAAAAGCCACCCCAGTCTTTCCCTTCTCTTATACATACCACATGGGTATGGGGTAGATCCTTAACCATCTTGCTCAAAGGCAGCCCTATTTCTCCTCAACTGGCAAAGAGAATTTTATTTATTAATATTTAGTACATTAAACATGTTTCTTGTGATAGCAACTCTGTATCTGAGTCATGACTGTCTATAAAGAATGCAGACTCTATGACAACGGGGATGACTAGAAGGAGTAGAATGAGTCAAGAAAGATTTCATGTATTTAAAAAAAAAATTTTTAATGTTTATTTTTTTTAATGTTTATTTATTGTTGAGAGACAGAGTGCGAGGAGGGGAAAGGCAGAAAGAGAGAAGGAGATACAAAATCTGAAGCAGGCTTCAGGGTCTGAGCTGTCAGCAGAGAGCCCGATGTGGGGCTCAAACTCATGAACTGTGAGATCATGACCTGAGCCAAAGTTAGCCGCTTAACCAACTGAGCCACCCAGGCACCCCATGTATTTTTCCAATATTTACTGAAAGTGAAGACAGAGGGACCTTAAGGCAAAGGAGAGTTACAGTTACTTATGTCACTCCTGAATAGCAGAAAACCAATGTTAGGGTAGCAAAGATTCCAAAATATAAATAACTTTCCCTGGGGATGTTGATAGGAAATTAGTAAGTGATCATCAAAAATACAAACCAATAGATATGTATTACTGAATAGTAGTAACCTAAAGCTATGGGGATTTTGTGTCTTCTTTTAGAAAATATTTCATATTTGCTTTTCCAGAATTATATATTTATCATGCCAGATTGTCTTATTATTCAACCTATACCTAGGAATTAAATCAATAGAACACAGAAAAATAAATCTTTAGGGGCACCTGGGTGGCTCAGTCGGTTAAGTGTCTGACTTTGGCTCAGGTCATGATCTCACAGTTTGTGGGTTTGAACCCCACATCAGGCTCTGTGCTGACAGCTCGGAGCCTGGAGCCTGTTTGAAATTCTGTGTCTGCCTCTCCCCTGCTCACACTCTGTCTCACTCTCAAAACTAAATAAAGATTAAATAATTAAAAAAAAAATCTTTAATGTTACGCCTCCAAAACAATCACTTACTGAAAGGATGCTTCTGGTTTCCTAAAATGGTTACTGTGGCTTATAGCTTCCAGAAGGTTCTCAGGGAACAAATCACTGAGTCAATAAATGATGGTATTCGACAGGATCTCTGGGATCCTGATTCTTTAAAGAAACAGAGGCTCTAAAAATAGTGCTAAATTCTTTTACACCCATGATCTCTGTTTTCCCCACAATTCTAAGAAGTAGGTTTCTTTCTAATTTTACAGATAAAGATTTTGCTTGGCAATTACTTGTTTGGGCTCAAAGAGGTATATTATAGAAACTCCAAGATTTAAACTGGGTCTTTTGGACCCCAAAGCTCATGTTCTTTCTATACATTAGGCTGCTTGGTGTAGATACTGAGAATTAAATGTTTAAGCAATAAATATTACTAGCTATGGCTCTAAACAGTTTATATGACCTGAGAAAACTAATGATTTAATTCACTTTAGTACTAACACATTTCTAAAGAACAGGCAAATTGGTTTAAAATAAAACCACAAATCCTAAACAGTATGGGTTGAACATTGTTGTTCTTTTAATTTCTGTGCAAGAATTTAAGCTTAACGCAATTTCCTAAGGCAGGAGAATCCTGGGTAATCTCAATGTGCATATGTGTGTTTGTGTGACCTCTCAGTAGAATTTATGTAGATTCTGCTGAACGAAACCCAATAACCAGTCCATGGGAACAGTGGTAAAGGACTATTGGTGGTGATATAGTCATTTTAGGTATAACCTATTTTAAGAAAATCTATAAATTGAATCCTGAAATCACAAAATTTATAAATCAGAGAATGATCTATTTTATCCAAGTTCACCAAAATATTTTATTTACAAAGTCTTTACCATGGATTTTCTTTCTTTGAAGAGCCACTAGCTAAAAACAAATTTCAAAGAATTCAACTTCTCCCCAAATCTATCCATACCTAACTATTCTGGGTATATATGAAATTTCATAAAGTGACATATTGCTATTTAAAAAAGTACATTTTACTAGTGCTTTCAAGATTAGAGTTTTAGCTACAAACCCAACATAACAAAAGTGCTACTGACAGAAACGGCTTTGATATCAGTTACAAAATTTATCATAAATTAACATTTGTGAATAGTATCATCAAATTATGCTTCTTGAGGGTAAAAAACAAACATTAAAAACCAAAGAAATAGTCTATGTTAAATAAAACTTCCTTGACACATATTTTATAAAATCCTTCCCTAGGAATCACTGTTTTTTCTTAAGGGTATTTTTGCTCTAAACTGACCCAGACACATAGAGAGTACCAGAGACTGAAGATCTCAGTCTCCACGGAGTTTATTTTTTTCCAAGAAGGCAATATATATATTAAGGTACTATAAATGGTTCTGATCAACTTTAGGTGAATATTAATTATAAAAATAATTTATACATCTCTCATTCCTTTGTTCTTATTCATTCTTGGCCAATATTTAGTCTATTATCTCATTTAGTTATTTAAGCAATATTTAGTACCAACTATGTGCCAGATTCTGCCAGCTTGGTTACTCCCTTTTTGGATACCAATTTCTAAGGATCTCTTACAAATATAAACTCTCTACCTCTGACGGATACTGGTGTTCCAATCTCTGCCTCATCTTCTGTCGGCATTGTCCATATCTCTTCTCTTTCCCTTTCCCTATGATAAACTCAAGGCTGCTGCCTCTGGGAAGTCAGAGGCAAAAAACACGGAGGTGGTATTAAGATGTGCATTTGGCAGAGAGGACGAGAAGAGACCTTTATCTTTCTTCTACTAGATCAGTCAATAAGGCAGGTTGCTGAGTAGAAATAGGTAGTAAACTATGATTTAGGAATAATTATTAAACCAGTTTATTTCCCACACCAAAGACTAAAAAAAACACCAGAGATTAATAAAAAAGACAACAAAAAGTACAAAAAGAAAATATAAATGTGCAAAAAAAAAAAAACAAACAACCCCACCCAACAGCCATCCAGGTGAAAGATGCTGCTTTGCAGAAACAATCCTTCATTCTCACCACATGATACTTACTTGCCATCTGTGTCTGATGTAGCTGCATAGTGCAAGGGTGTGCATCCTCTTTCATCAAGGTCATTCACACTTGCTCCTGATCCCACAAGAGCAAACAGGCACTGGTAATTGCAGTTGGCAGCAGCATAGTGAAGTGGAGATCTTTTGTGCCCAAGTTAGTATCAAAAAAATAAAAGCCAGGGACATACACCAGTAAACAAGAACTTACTCTTACAGAATCCAGTTACAAATAATGTCTTTATAGTGAGCCTGAGATTGATTTCTACCATATACTAAATCTTTCGGAGGGCTGGACAGAAAACCAGTAGGAGAGTGTAAGGTGGCAGAGAACCTCTAAGAATAGGGAATAAGACAGAAACACAATTTAATTATTTTATGGTCTCACAGTAACAATTCCAGTCTTTTGAGTATGTTACAGACACCTTCATATTCTGCTCAGAAACTTGAAAATTTTCATTTTAACAAGCATTTTCTCATACTAATAAAAAGGCTTCGGAGTACAGAGTAGAAGAAACTTCTACTCCTGTCTCAGTTGAGGAATAAAGGATAAGAGAAATATAGAAGCATTTAAAAGAATGCCCAATTGTAAACTATACAGTAAAGCTACATAGTAATAACAGGATTCTTAAACAGAAAATGCAAACTGTTCATTATTCAGAAGAGTTAGAATACTGTTTTAAATTTCTAAAGACTGAATATTTGTAGTCTTTTTCTTCTCAGTTACTGAAATGCAGCAGAATGTTACTAAAATTAGTAGGAGTCCTTGATCTTTGGACTACAACTCTATGATGATCCTGTAATTTTTCACTTAAAAGGGAAAAAAAAAAAAAAAGGAGGAGGAGAAGGAGAAAAAAACAATGTGAAGGTAAACAGTCCAGAGTCTTCATGGTATAATTTTTTCTAAAACATTTACCAAGTGAGATAGTAGTAAAACATTATTTCACTTTATTGGATAACAGTATACTGTAGTAACAGCATTTTAAGAACTACAATTAACCCTAAATTAATTTTAAGCTTCTAAACTCAAAAATGCTTCCGAAGCCCCCTCTGCATCTGTAGTTTAAAAAAAAAATTCAAGTGCTACAAATTAACTAATATAAGATGGATTACAGTACAATTATAAAAGGAAATTCGCTGTAAAAGTTTTGCATTGCAAAGCCACAAAAAGTGATTTTTTCTTTGCAGGTCATTAGTTCCTTCTATTAGTGTGTATTCCTCAAAGTAATTATGGAGTCAAATAGTTGCTTTTTTTTCTTTCCTTATGTACATTACTTCTGCACTGACCCATCTCATGCACTGACATACACCCACACATTTCTTTCCGATACACTCTCGTCATGCACTTTGACATAATTCTCAAACTCCAGACACACAATTTTTTTTGCATTGCCACTTCTATTTTTTTTTTTTTTTAAGTAGGCTTCATGCCCAGCACAGAGCCCAGCATGGAGCTCAACTCATGACTCTGAGATCAAGACCTGAGCTGAGATGAAGAGTCGTACACTTAACTGACTGAGCAACCCAGGCACCCTGCCACTTCTGTTTTCTCAACCAATTCAAAGTGCCTTCAATCCTTTCCTGTATGAGTTTAGCACATGCAGTGTCAACCCCCACTCTAAATAACTTAGTAGGTAGTGGTGGATGTACATACAGCTGCCATAAATGCTAGTTGCAATGAGGCCTGGGGCTGCACAGTGAAAATAAGGATTAGCTGAAAAGACTACAAAGGGACTCTGTCACTTCACAGGTGCTTTCCTACCAGTCATATGAAAAGGTATTTGTGGATGTGTTGTTACATGTATACATATATGTGGAGTTATAGAGGGGGAGAACAAAAATTTCATATGTATTTATAAACTATTTCCTTCCTATTTCTAGTGCTCTTAACCAAATATTACAATGAAATGACTTGGGGGAAAGGAGAAATGTATTACTGAATTCTGGGTCTTATGAGTTTCTGGAAGGAACTCAGGCACCATGGGGGTTTACGTTTTCATGGTATAAATATGGGAGGAGAAGAATGATATCAAGACATACGGAGGTGCTCCTAAGAGCTGTGGCTGGTAGTTTGGGGCTGTGGCAGGGGCCCAAGTGGAAGAAGACTGTGAGTAAAAGTGAATGTTTAGAAGTTATTTATTAGGGTGCTCGCTTTGGCAGCACATATACTAGAAGTTATTTATTTGGGCTTCTCAATCAAGATCACAATGCAAATGATGCTGAACTATTCAGTTAATTCTCAGAAGTCAGTTAGAAGGTCATGCAAATCATTAAGTAAATAACATTAAGTTCTATAGAGGACCTGCAGCACACCATACCTCCCAAATTTGTCCTTTTTGTTGAAGTCTGCACCGGTATTCAGCAGAAGGTTTAGGCACTCCAAATTCCTAGTTGGGAAAATACAGTTAAAAGACTTAATTGTCAATAATTTTATAATGAAATTGGTAAGCTTAAGTAAGTATCAAAGCATGGTTTCAAGTAAAGGTAAAGGGAATAAAATAGCATGATTTATATTTTATAAAAAATAAAACATTACCATTCATCTTATCTAGAATTTTTAAAAGTTAGGTATACACATATTGATTGGCACACTGATAGGAAATAACAAATGAATCACGTTTCATCACTATTTAAAAGAAAGTTAACATTTGTAAAAGAGTTCCTGAGAGATTTTAGGAACCTTTAAAACAAACTTCAAACAACATGCTTTTAATGGAATGGTTTAAGTGGTTTTTAATCCTAAAATAAATGAAAATGGGCCAAAAAAAAAATCAAACCTGGAAACACAAATAATGTTCCAAGATGCTTTCTTTCCCTTATCTTCTCCTATACTAAAATTGCTTAGATATTTCCTTAGTTGAAATTATAGAAGAGTACATGAGTGACTATTTCTATAATTTTATTTTCAAAAACCTGAACATCAACTTATTACATTACTATAAAAACTGTGACTGCCAAATGTTCAGATACTCATGCTGTCTTTCGTCCCTCTCTCTGGACGCAAATCACATGGAAGCTAGGTTTTGACTGGAGGTTCTCTGGTGACCTTGGAAGAACAAGAGAACCCAGTCTTAACAGTTCACAATCCATCTCTGGAATTGAGACTGGCCTAGTGGTAGTCTTGGTTCTGCACACTTGTCATCTGAAACCACTGGGAATTTTTAAGGACTTATTATCAGGAATAAAACTCTTGCAAATGATGTTTTTGATAAGCCATCATGAATTAAATGGCTTATTAGAGACTTAGGATCTAAACGATCAGAAACATGAGATTAGCAGCATGCTTCAGACACCAAGAATTTTAATTGAAGCTTGTTGTTTATTCAAGCCAACAGCCTAATTTCGCCTAGGAGTAGTATTTAAAACTTTGTCCAAAATCTTTCATTCTCAAGTTTTCTTCTTCCTATATATTAGTCCTCAGTAGAAGCAAGACACAAAAAACCATCAACACTTTTTTCTCTAAACTTATGACTAAAAAACCCCAAACACTTTCTCAAAGAACATTAGTATTACACTCAAAACATCTCTAATGTTTATTTGGCTCTCATGTGAAGACATATATATTCTTTTCATTTATCTAAAAATAATTGTCTCTTATGAAAGCAATACTTCCTTTTACAGTTTGGCTCCACCTCTCCCAATCACAATTTGTGACTTAGATGAAAGAAGATTTAAAAAAAGCATTTTCTACTATTTTTGACTTTCTTCTCCTAAACCACTCCTATTGTGGTTTGTTTTCTATTTTGAGGCAGCCCAGAAGTAATAAAGAGAAACAAACAGAAGAGAAAAAACTGACACAACCAGCCATCTTCTTCTTTAAAAGTAAAGATTCTGTTAACATACCCTCCAGCTGCAGCTGCATGTAGACAGGTCCTGCCAAAATCATCTGGGGTATCTATGTCAAATCCTAGAAGAATGAAGACCTCTTATATACTACCACAGACATGTTAATTCATATTAATGTTCTAAGTCAAGAAATGTCAATTTTCACCTACACCCCAATCTCAAATGAAACTGAATTACAAATAGGCAAAAATTATTGGAAACAGATTAATAATGTTTAATACTACCAAAAAACATACCTCTAAAGGACTGGGATTTTTAGGACAAGCGCTGGAGTACTTTTTTAAAAGCCATAGGATACGATGGGGGCCCCTGGGTAGCTTAGTTGCTTGAGCATCCAATACTTGATTTAGTCTCAGGTCATGATCTCACAGCTCATGATATCAAGCCCTGTGTCAGGCTCTGTGCTAACAATGTGGAGCCTGCTTGGGATTCTCTCTCAAAATAAATAAACATTTAAAAAACGTGCCATAGGATACAATGGAATATCACTCAACAATAAAGAAACAAAACCCAAAAAAGTGCTGATACTTATTAGAATATGGATGATCCTTGAGAATGAGAACGCTTGGCTAAGTGAAAGAAAAGACTACATCTTGGGTGACTATTTCTATGAACTATCCAGAACAGGCAACTTTACAGAGACAGAAAGTAGAGTTATGCTTAGGGAGAGGCAGGAGGAAATGGGGACTGACTGCTAACAGGAGGATGATAATATTCTAAAACCAACTACAGTAATGGTCACACATCTCTGGGACTATACAACAAACACTGAACTATATACTTTAAATGGGTGAAATGTAGGTTTTGTGAATTATCTCTTGGTAAAGTTGTTTTTTAAAAAAGTTTAAAAAGGTGCTTTGCTATCTGTGGATTGTTTCTAACACTGAGGAGAAATTTTAGACTTCTCTTTTATAGATAAATGGGTTTGTGAACATTTGTGGACATACACACACTTTTAAAAACTTAAAGCAAAATTAACTTAAAAAATTACTAAGAAGTTTTGTCTCACACAATATGTTAATTTTCACTGGACCTTTCCCATAATTCTTTCAGCAATCATGAGTATTAGCATACAAAATATATTCACCTTTAACACTCTGAGAAATAGACTATCATTTAAAATCAATTAAATCATATATATTCAGTAATTCTATGCATTTAAAAAGGATCCCAGTTATGTAATATTTATAAAAAGCTATAAATCCGGTTTGTTTCAAACAGACTATGATTATGGCATTTTAACACAGTAATTAGATTTGGGATAAATAATTTCACAAACCTGGAAGATATTATAGAATGGCTATCAGTTCCTAAAAAGGAAGCATGCAAATGAAGATACTCTGTTTCTAGACATAAAAGGACAATCGCTTCTCGGCCTTTTGGCTAAGATCAAGTGTAGTATCTAGACATAAAAGGACAATACAAGAAAACTACCATTCAATGAACACAAACTGCTCTAGAAATATTCTACATCCCATTCCCCCAATAACAGAAAGAAGAAATCCCTGAAAGATAAAACCTTTCCCAGATCTGAAGAGAAAACTGCATGTTAAAATTAAAGGACCCAACAACTTCTAAGAGAATTTAATAAATGATTCACATTTGGACATATCTACAAGTAATGTTGGGAAAGCAGGATAAAGAGATATTAAAGTTTGGGGGGTTTTGCCGAAACAAAAAAAACAAAAAAAAGGAGAATCAGTCTGCAGTGATTCCACTTACCAGAAGAAAGAAGTTTCCTGCAGCAATCTGAAAAACCACTTAAGGCTGCCAAATGGAGAGGGAACATTCCATGTATGCCACGCCTAAAGTAAATAGGACAGTAATTTTAATACAAGAATAATTTAATCATTTATATAAATTACAAAGAAACTAGCTAAAGTGAAAAGATAATCAGATATGTTAAAACCTTTTACACTTTGAAGAGCAATGTGGCAAAAGGCTGAACGTGAGTATACCTTACTTATTATCTGGAGTAGGATTTTTCAAACTGGGCCATTACTGTCTTGATGGACTTTGTTGTGTGGGGGGATAGGGGGGCTATCCTGTGCATGTAGGATGTTTAGTAGTGCCCTTAGGCTCTACCCACACCAGAGGCCAATAAGGATCTTCTTCCAAATTATGACAACCAAAAATGTCTCTGAACATTGGCCTAGGGTGTGAAATCCATTCCTCCTGCCTCACTACTGAGAATCATTATAATAACACACAGTGTTCAAGAATGTTCACTATAGTAATTTTTGCAACAATAAAAAATTGGAAGCAACTTACGTTTGCAAATAAGTAGAATGAATAAACTGTGAATTCTTTATACAATAATTACATTTTATAAAATGAATGAACTAGAGGTATTTGTAGAGATGTGAAAAAAAGCCTAATTTTTATCTATGTGGCTAAATCAAAAACATTGTAAAAAAAAGTGTACAGAAGCATCACATTTACAGAAACTTTACAAGAAGGTTTAAAACACATTAATGAACATACATAAATTTAGTAAGTGTAATAAAAATATAAAGGCACACACAGGAATGATAAATATCAATTTCAGTAGGGTATTTACTTCTGCAGAGCATGCAAGAGAACCCATCTTTTTAACAAAATCTTATATAGAAATTTCAATATATAAAATAGATAAAGTGAGCTGTTCCCACCAGATTAGGGGGAAAAAGACCTATAGACAGTCTTCTTTGGATGAAAAGGAAAAGCATTCAGTATATAAACATTTTTAGGTCTTTTATTTACTTTTAGATTACAAATCATTCGCTCAAAACAATGAAGAGCCCTGATCCAAACTGCACATTATTCATAATCGAGAATGAACTGGGGTGGAAAAAAAAAAGAAATCATATAAAACATCTACTCTAGCACATCACCACATAGAAAGGAAAAAGCTCAAGCAATTAATACCATATTGGGCATGAAATTCACACCTCTACTTGAAATATCTAGAAAACTACAGTTCACTGCCATCTGTGTGTCCAAGTCATCACAGCTCTCAACGACGCGCTAAGTACTTACTTTGCAGTGTCAGCACCACTTGTAATAAGAGTGTTGATTAGCAGCTCATGGCCGTACCTTGCTGCTATGTGCAAAGGGGTGTTTCCATTCTTATCCTCACAGTCGATTACAGCTCCTATGATAAATACCATACTATCAGACACTGGACTAATATTAAGTCAAATCTATTATATGGAAAGTTAACATAAAACACTTTTGAGGCATAAACTAATGAATACAGAGATTTAACTAAATAACGTTGTATTTGTAGGACATTTATTGGGCCAGGCACTGTGGTTACAGATTTTATACTTAAAACAATTTTGTAAACTAATCATAAGTTTTTAACACTTTAAAATGACAAAAGGGTTCTGGGTCCCTTTTGGAAACACTGTATTAAAACAAAACTAAACATATTTCTTTAAAGCAAGACGTCAGAGCTTTAATGTGCACACTCCATGTGTCATTAAGATTACAAGCAATGCTTCAGGAATTATTTGATCATGAAACTCCTACTTTTTCCTTGTAGAACCGTAACAGTTATTATCTTGAGGACTACTAACAGTTGCTTGGAACATGGCTTGGGAAACACCAAAGTAATGTACCTAAGAGTTGGTTTAGCTTGCCTAGTGCTACTTCAAATGCAAAAGAATATAAATTCAGAAAATAAATGAAAATCCTAAAAATAGTTCAAAATATTCAAAGGGAGAAAAAAGATACAGGCAACACAGTTTTGTTAATGTGTCATACAAACTGTGGTGGAAAGGCAAAGTTTTCTATTCAGCAATGCTTCAAAAAAGCCTACACTAACTGCTGGAGAAATTGTGTTTATAATTCAGGGGAAACAGAACAAAAATAAATGAAAAACAAATTGTGAAAGATACATATATATGGCATTTTGTACTCTATTATTTGATTTTCATAAGATCTGAAATCAAATATTAAAAATATATAGACTGCTATAACAATTCCACAATACCATTCATTTTGTGGATGTTTTTACTACATTTAAGAAAAAAAACAAACAAAAATACTTTTTACCACTCTGGATAATAGTCTGTGATCTGGAGAATCTACCGTGGAGGGCAGTCATGTGCAGTGGGGTTTTCCCATCCTTGCTCTGAAATAATCAAATAAAAGAGATTTAAAATTGTTAGATCTGTCATATGTAATCCTCAGTTTTATTCTGAATATCCTCTTACATCTTTATTTTGTCAAACTATTACTCGAGCATTTAGTTCAAGCCTATCGAGGCAGAACAGTTCAAAAGCTGTTCAAAATTAGTAACTTTTTGGGGCATCTGGGTGGCTCAGTTGGTTAAGCAGCCAGCTTTAGCTCAGGTCATGATCTCATGGTTCATGGGTTCAAGCCCCGCACTGGGCTTTGTGCTGACAGCTTGGAGCCTGCTTCAGATTCTGTGTTCTCCCTCTCTCAAGAAATTAAATAAACATTAAAAAATAAAAAAAACCTAAACTTTTAATTAACTAATTATTTTTTAAACATTTACTTTTTTAATTGAAAAAAAATTTTATGTGTATTTATTATTGAGACAGAGAGAAACAGACCATGAGTGGGGGAGGGGCAGAGAGAGAGAGGGAGACACAGAATCTGAAACAGGCTCCAGGCCCAACACTGGGCTCGGACTCATACACTGTGAGATCAGGACCTGAGCCAAAGTTAGATACTATACAGACTGAGCCACTAGGCACCCCTTAAACATTCATTTTTGAGAGAGAGAGCACTCGCATATGAGTAAGCAGGTACAACATGGGGGAGGGGCAGTAAGAGATGGGGACAGAGGATCTGAAGTGGGCTCCACACTGACAGCAGACAGCCCGATGTGGGGCTTGAACTCACAAACTCCGATATCGTGACCTGAGCTGAAGTCGATGCTCAACTGACCGAGCCACCCAGGTGCCCAGGAACTTTTTTTTTAAAGTATAGACATTATAAAGCACAAATATATATTTTAAAAAAACCTCAACGCCTACAGTTTATAGGTTCTACCATGCTCTGTGTGGTAGATACAGTATAATCTTAATATCATCCTATTTCATAGGTGGGAAAACTGAAGCATAAGGATGATAAATGATTCAACCAAGGTCACATAATCAGTAGTCATACAGCTAGGATGTGTTTCCCACATTTAAAAAATTTCACATTGCTACAATTCTTTCATTCTAAGAAATGCTGAATCCCTCCTCAATGAAGGAAAAGTGAATATCTGAATTAACTCCACCACTCTAATTCATTTTAAAACCTTTATTAGTTTATTTGTAATTATTTATAATAAACATTGTTAGCTTTTTTCCTCAAATTAAAATACTCAGACTGGCTGTGCATGTATGAATTTAATATACAAGTTCTGAAATTCTAAAGGGCTTCATCAAAACATGCAATGTAACTGTTAAAAAGAAAGAAACTATTTTGGGCTGCCTAGGTGGCTCAGTAGGTTAAGCATCCAACATTGGCTCAGGTCATGATCTCATGGCCTGTGAGTTCGAGCCCTGCATCAAGCTCTGTGCTGACAGCTCAGAGCCTGGAGCCTGCTTTGGATTCTGTGTCTCCCTCTCTCTGTACCCCTTGCCCGCTCATGCTCTATCTCTGTCTCTTAAAAATAAATAAACATTAAAAAAATTTTTTAAACTATTTTGTAATTCCTAACCCCTCAGCAACACTCAGCATATCTTTTGAATACATATGCATATATATTCAAAAATGAAATGTGACAAGTGTGATAAGTTTACACTAAAATTGTATAACGCAGATCTCAAGAAATTCTCCTGTCTTAATAATGGAGTATTTGATGAACTTCATAATTACCTATATATATTTGATTCCGTAATTTTACATTAATTTTTTCAAGCAAAAAACCCCATAACCAATTGGCAATTTATCTCAAAGAATTTTCAAACCTTTGTAGGCAGTGTGTGCACAGGAGGGAAAACAAAACTAAACAACCCAAGCAAGCAAACAAGGTAAGCTCTGGAGTCACAATGACCTGTGCTCCAATTACCACAGCAAGATTCAGGAGAAACTGCCTCCATCTCGAGGCTTCACTTCTCAACTGAAAGTGGACATAAATTACTTGTACCTCACAGGTCTGTGGTACAGAATAAATAGAATAATCTTTGTAACAAACACCCATATAACATACCAGTGTCTGTTATGTTTGGTGTTTTATCCATGCACCAGTTGTTATTCTTTCAACCAAAAAATAACCAAACAGGAAGGACAAGCATTTTAATAAAGGGATTCCAGTTTGTAGTGCCTTTTCAAAATGTTCCCTATATAACATAACTTGATTAAAAAAAATTTTTTTTAATGTTTATTTATTTTTGAGACAGAGACAGAGTGTGAGCAAGGGAGGGGCAGAGAGAGGGAGACACAGAATCTGAAGCAGCCTCCAGCTCCAAGTTCTGAGCTGTCAGCACAGAGCCTGACGTGGGGCTCGCACCCACGAAACGGGAGATCATGACCTGAGCCAAAATTGGATGCTTAACCAACTGAGCCACCCTTCCGCCCCTATGCCTTCATTTTTTAAAGTTTATTTTGAGAGAGAGAGAGAGAGTGCGCGCATGTGTGCACAAGTAGCAGAGGGACAGAGAGAGAGGGAGTGAGTAAATCCCAAGCAGGCTCCAAAGCTGTCAGCACAAGCTTGATGCAGGGCTTGATCTCACAGCTGTGAGGATCACGACCTGAGCCCAAATCAAGAGTTGGATGCTTAACTGAGCCACCTAAGTACCCCAACATATCTTCATTTTTTAATGCTAATCTTTTATCTATAGACATGTTTTAATAGACCACACATACCAAAAAAAAGCAAAGAAAAAAACACAAAACAAAACCTCACCTAAACTGTAATGTATATTTGAGTTCATAAAATGATGAACTTTGAAATATAATTATAGCTAACATTTATATAAGTAGTGAGCATTGTGTTCCAGGCAGTTTTAAAACATTACATATACATTACTCATTTACTTCTCGAAACCTTATGTTACATGCTATTGACCCTATTTTATAGGCCATAGGGTTAAGACCTTAACAAGGTCTCACAGCTAGTATGTGGAGTTCTTTACTACAAGGCTATAGCTGGCACTGGATTAACATTTTTAGTTTCTACACACTTACTGATCATAGAAAGTATTCTAAATATACTAAAAAATATTTAGGTTACTAACTGAAAAGTCCATCATAAGACATGTTAAGAGGAGTGAAGGCACATTTATTTTCCTTTGAATCAGGGAAACAATGGATAGATTTTTTTTAAGCCATCATAATTAATTTTAGAACCAAATTAGGAGTTTCAAACAAAAAATAAAGATCCACCACATTCTACGAGCTGGTTTCACAGATGACCAAAAACCACAATAACAAGTAAGCCACACATAGTACTTCCCAGATTTAAATTTTAAATAAAATATTTGGGGTATCTTATGTGACCAAAATTTATTCTTAGGAAGAATAAGGTGAAGTGGAAAAAGATATACATTCAAGTGATACAACCAATGCAGCAGAGCTCATGTAAAGCAAGGTTATAAAAACCAGACCTATATTGCTTTTTAAACTCCATTCATTTTATCTCTATGTAGTACTTTGTAAGACAACCAATGTAAAAACTTATAAATAAATAATTGAATAATTTCAAGCCTAAATTCACATTTCAATTTCTAGTCATCCATAACTTGATCAAGGAGAAAAACACCAAAATGGAGAATGCGGTAAGAGGAAAAAGGTAGCAAGGAAAAAGAGATGACTTGAAAAACAGATCATGTGGGTTACCAAATATAATTTTTGTAAAATGAGGCATGTGTCAAACCCTTATTAGCTCCTTAATCAAGCAACTGTTTGATAGATACTATATTTGACAAATACAGGAAACACAGGTGTCTGGAGTGAAGATCTATTCTTTTTTTTTTTTTTAAACATTTACTTATTTTTGAGAGACAGAGAGACAGAGCATGAGCAGGGAGGGGCAGAGAGAGACGAAGACACAGAATCCAAAGCAGGCTCCAGGCTCTGAGCAATCAGCATAGAGCCCGATGTGGGGCTCAAACTCACATACCATGAGATCATGACCTGAGCTGAGGTCAGCCACTTAACTGACTGAGCCACCCAGGCGCCCCGAAGATATATTCTTGAATGAATATACATTCTTATTGGTTAAAAACGTAGTTATCAATAATTTGTATATAATTTCAGAGCTGTTAGGTACCTTTAGTCATTAACATGGGGACTGTGTTCCAATGGAACCGGGCTAGAAGATAACTGTACAATTGCTTTTAAATGGGATGTCATACATCCCTAGGCAAGATTAAGGCAATTTTTATGAAATCTATTTTTTTTTAAGTTTTATTTGTTTATTTTTGGAGGGGAGGGGCAGAGAGAAGGAGAGAGGGAATCCCCAGCAGGCTCTGTGATGTCAGTGTGTGCCCAATCCATGTTCAACCTCATAAACTGTGAGATCATGACCTAAGGAAGATACTGAACCAACAGAGCCACCCAGGAACCCCTATGAAATCTATTGCTAACCCAATATCACAGGCTGTTGCCTTAAAATCTACTTAACCACCCCATCTCAAATGCTTTGCTAAAAAAAATTCCTTTGTTGTGTATAAAATCCACTATTGTTTTCTTCTAAATCATTAAGGAGGTAACTTCAAATAGGACCATGATCTAAGCATTACACTGTAAGTGAGCCTCATATAAGACTAATTCTCATTTCTGTGTTTCAAAAGAAAATAGAGTTAAAAAAAATCACAGGTACTAGAATCAGCTATGTAGGCACTGACATATGAATGAAGTGATCTATCATCAAATTATACTCAATATTCATGTCTACATGGTATTGTATAAATAAAAAGCCTAATTTTCACCCCTTAAACACAGTACAACAGAAACTAAAACATGTGTCACAGATAATGATATAGGTCAGCCATGATCCTTAATATTTCACACACAAAAGATAATTTAATTACAGTCACTTGATTATAAACATCTCATAGAGATTTTAAAAATTTGGTTGTGGGGCGCCTGGGTGGTTCAGTCAGTTAAGCGTCTGACTTCGGCTCAGGTCATGCATGATTTTACAGTTCATGAGTTCGAGCCCTGTGTCAGGCTCTGTGCTGACAGCTCCGAGCCTAGAGCCTGTTTCGGATTCTGTGTCTTCTTCTCTCTCTGCCCCTCTCCCTCTCTCTCTCTCTCAAAAATAAACATTGAAATTTTTTTTTTTTAATTTGGTTGTTATCTTTTAGGAATGTTAAGATCCAATCTGCATTAAAAAATATTACTAGGCTTTTGAGGAAACAAGCACCAAATTTCTTTCCCTTACAAGCGTTTAGATATTGTTCTGGTCCCCAATTATCCAAATAGCAGGAATTCTTCAAAACAAAATGAGGATTTCAAATTTATTATCAAAAAATTTTAGTAATTTTTTAAACTATTAAAAAAACTTTAGTAGGTAATATGACTGAAAACTGAAAACTTGAAACATATTCTTAGGTATTTTAAACTTAAGCATGTATATAACAGGAGTTCTTTATGATACCTCATATCATATCCTTTCCTTCCTCGGGTGTAATATGCATAAATTTTGTCCTCTAGCGCCGAGAGGGTAATTTATAGAGCAAAGACCTAATTTTACATGGACGTGCTGCTACTGCAGCTGTCAGCCGAGGTCAGTGACATCACTAAAGGCTTATCTAAAGTCCTTTCTCTACCAGTCTGAAGGACACTGGCTTATTACACCCACAAAAGATGAAATCTTAAGAAATTAAAACTCTGAAAAACACATTTTAAGGTTAAATGTTTTCACTAAACCTGAACAGTTCAATTTTGTTTGTGATTTTCTTTTCTTCATAACACAAGATATTGGATGGCAAATACTCAAATAATGAATCGATGAATATAGAAACAATCAATGAAAGTATCTTGGAAAAATCAAAATGATGATTACACATTATATATAAAGTAGTGATTTCAAAATAGTGGCTGCATGTGGCTTTTCACAGATTTATATAATGATGGTACAGTTATTGTGGCTCCAGAATTTTCATGTATTTCAAAATTCATATGCTCATTCCTAAAAGTAACTGAAACCAAAAAACAAAAAAACAATGTCTACTCCTTACATAAAACACACTGATACTCATCTTTCAATTTTTAGAAAATTAAAAAAAAAAAAAGAAAACAGAAACGTTGAAAGATCGCTGCGGACACCTGTATACATACACCTAGATTCTATCACTAATATTTTACTATAAGTTCATCATCATAAACCAGCATGTCCACCCTGCTATCTACCCAGTTATTTCATGTTTTTCAAAACTTGCAGATAGGACTACATATGATCTCTAAATATGTTGGTATGCATATCATTAATTAGGCTTCAACATCAGTTTGGTGTGTTACCTCCTACAGGAAAATTTATAAGCAATGAAGCATGCAAATCCTAAGTGTATTATTTCATGAGTTTTGACAAATATTTATTTATATAATACAAAGCCCGTCAAAATACAGAATTAACCATCACCCCAGAAAGTTCTCCTTTATCCCATTTTCATCAATCCCTCCTCACAGAGGCAACTTTTATTTCAACTACAGAATCTAGAACCCAATAAAGATGGAATTTCATCTGTTCTAGAACCTTATATAAATGGGAATAGTACATATATTCTTGTGTAAGGCTTTCACTCAGCATAATATTTTTAAGATTCACCTATTTTTTTGTGTCGATCAGTATTTTGTTCCTTTTTATTGCTGAATGGTATTTGTTATTGATACTGTTCTAAACAGCCAACTCTTAAATACTACAGTATGGATTCTGATTTTATTTCATACCTTCATATTGACATCAGCTCCATTGCCAACTAGAAGCTCTAAACATAGTGCTCCATGTGTTGATGCAGCAGCAAAGTGCAAAGGAGTAAATCCTTTTTCATTCTTTTGATTTACATTAGCACCGCAGTCTATAAGTTCATTCACTACAACATCTTGTCCATTATAGCAGGCTACATGAAGAGGTGTATTTCCATAGGCATTTGGTTCATTCATCTATTAGAAGAAAAAACCCTCAATGTTAAGTAGTCTTGCAACTTGCTACAAGAATGAAGGTTACTTTAGCACTGTTCTGGTTGCAATCAAATTATTAAAGTGAGAAACAGAGACAAGTATACAAATAAGGCTTAGAATTCTAAACTTCTCTTAAAATAATGAATATTCACAACAGCATTTTGGTGTCAAATACATTTTGTATCTTCAGGGAATATAATTTATATATACAATGTCTACTTTGTGACAAAATTAATGATTTTGAAAAGGATTATTTCAGGAAAATGAAAACTAAACATATTTCTAAAAGCTTTCAAGGGTACAGTTATAAAAGTTAAATCTAAAAGCTAAATGCAAACTGAAAATTCTAAGATCTACTGAATAACATGCATATTTTCAATCTTTTCACTTGCAGTGACAAAAGATTAAAGTTGGTAATGAAGATTAGAATTTTTAAAAATAAGTGGAATCTTTTTCTATTTTGTTTTTGCAACAAAGTTAGAATCTAAATATTTCCCAGCCTTAACATGTTGATGCTATACCAAAATGAATGTGCTCAAATGAATATGATCAATATTGAGAAGTAATTGTTGCAACTCAAGTTTATTTTTCATTTGCTTTCTAATGAAATAGGTGAATACTTGATAGGATTTTTTTTGAGAGAGAAAGCACATGAGTGGGAGAGAGGGGCAGGAGGTAGGGGTGGGGGAAGAGAGAGAAAAAGAGAAACTTAAACTTAAGCAGGTTCCACACTTAGCCCAGAGCCTGATGAGGGCTCAATCTCATAACCCTGGGATCATGACCTGAACTGAAATCAAGAGTTGGATGCTCAACCGACTGAGCCACCCAGGTGCCCTATATGTCTTTTGTGTAAAGAACCAGACCTTTGCCCACAGATGTTTGGCCTCTGCCCTTGTCTTCTGGGAGGTAATCTATGGCATACTTGATAGAAGGGTCCTTATTTAGGGTGGGAACTGGCTACCCCGAATATTAGAATAGGCCTGGCCATGGTCAATAGTCTAAGGGTAGGATCTGACCATGCCACATAAACCAACTGTGTCATTTGGGGAGAAGGCGGAGCTTTGGCGTTCTCAGTTATCAGTGGACTTGGAGACTGAAATCATCCAGGCAGGTAAGTGACCAATCAATCACATCTATGTAACGGAGCCCCAATAAAATCTCTGAAAACAGAGCTAAGGTGAGCTTTCCTTGTTGGCAAATACCATGAACATATTCTCATACACTGATGCTAGGAGAGTAAGGAGTCCTAACTCCATCTGGAGAGAATGGGAGCTTTGTGTTTAGAATACTCCTGGACTCTGCCCTATGCGTCTATTCCTTTGAGTGATCTTAATTTGTATCTTTTTATATAATAAACCATGAGTATAATAGTTTTCAGTGAGATTTTTAAATCTTTCTAGTGAATTATCAAACCTGAAAGTGGTTCTGGGAAACATTCTAAACTTGAAGTTGGTTAGAAGTAAAGGTGGTCTTGTGTGGAGACTGTGCCCTCTAACTTTGAAGTTGACCCTCAAATTATCACAACTCTATTTAACATTTTCTTTTCTGAAATCTCTGGGAACAGAAACTGGAGGTAGTGAAAAAGTACCACTTAACTTTGGTCACAGTACCTAGATTTCATCACCAGAAGCTGAGACACATAAAATAGATTCCTCCTCAGAGTTTCCAGGACTTTGAGAGATTGAATTTGTTGTTTTAAGTCACTTACCTTATAGTAATTTGTTATAGCAGCCTTGAGAAATTAATAAATTATGCAATTGGAGGCCACATGTCACTAGAGCTCAAGAATGACCATTTATTTCAAAGAATGCTATGTCACTATCACAAATGTTATTTTACTGTCAATAAAAGAAATATTGAAAACTGCACTAGAATGGATGTGAAACAATAATCATTTATCTAGATCAGGAGTACTATAAAGTATTATGCTACGCCGGTGAAACAGACCTATAGCAACTGCAGAGCTGAAATAAAACTTCTATCTGTTCGTAGTCTCTAGGACCCTACTTAACAACATGTTTGGATTTTTGCAACTTCTCACAATCCTGACAGGTAACAACTTGCTTCAGGCAAGTGTTTCATATCATCCTTAAATTGAGTCTATTCAGCTCCATAATTCCTTCCCTTTTTTTTTTTAGTTTACAACAAAGTTAGTTAGCATATAGTACAACAATGATTTCAGGAGTAGATCCTTTAATGCCTCTTACCCATTTAGCCCATCCCCCTGCCACAACCCCTCCAATAACACTTCGTTTGTTCTCCATATTTAAGAGTCTCTTATGTTTTGTTCCCCTCCCTGTTTTTATATTATTTTTGCTTCCCTTCCTTTATGTTCATCTGCTTTGTATCTTAAGGTCCTCATGTGAGTGAAGTCATAGATTTGTCTTTCCCCAACTGACTAAATTCACTTAGCATAATACCGTCTAGTTATATCCACATTGGTGCAATGACAAGATTTCTTTCTTTTTGATTGCTAAGTAATACCTATTGTATATATGTGTGAGGTATGTGTATATATACATATACACACCACATCTACTTTATCCATTCATCCATCAACGGACATTTGGGCTCTTTCCATACTTTGGCTATTGTTTTTATTTTTTAATTAAAAAAATATTTTTTTAATTTATTTTTGAGAGACAGTGTGAGCAGGGGAGGGTCAGAGAGAGAGGGAGATACAGAATCTGAAGCAGGCTTCAGGCTCTGAGCTAGCTGTCAGCACAGAGCCCAATGCGGGGCTCGAACCCACAATCTATGAGATCATGACCTGAGCTGAAGCTGGACACTTAACTGACTGAGCCATCCAGGCGCCCCCCTACTTCGGCTACTGTTAATAGTGCTGCTATAAACATTGGGGTGCATGTGCCTCTTCAAAACAGCATACCTGTATCCCTTGGATAAATACCTACTAGTGCAATTGCTTGGTTGTAGGGTAGTTCTATTTTTCATTTTTGAGAAACTCCATACTGTTTCCCAGATTGGTTGCACCAGTTTGCATTCCCACCAATAGTGCAAAAGAGATCCTCTTTCTCCACAACCTTGCCAACATCTGTTGTTGCCCGGAGTTGTTTATGTTAGCCATTTTGACAGGTGTAAGGTGGTAGCTCATTGTGATTTTGATTTGTATTTCCCTAATGATGAGTGATATTGAGCATTTTTTCATGTGTCAGCTGGCCATCCGGATGTCTTCTGTGGAAAAGTGTCCATTTTCATGCCTTTTACCCATTTCTTCACTGGGTTGTTTTCTGGGTATTGAGTTTGTTAAGTTCTTTATAGATTTTTGATACTAACCCTTTATCTGATATGTTGCTTGCGAATACCTTCTCCCATTCTATCAGTTGCTTTTTAGTTTTGCTGATTGTTTCCTTTGCCATGCAGCAGCTTTTAATCTTGATGAGGTCCCAATAGTTCGTTTTTGCTTTTGTTTTCCTTGCCTCTGGAGATGTGCTGAGTAAGAAGTGGCTGTGGCCAAGGTCAAAGGTTTTGGCCTGCTTTCTCCCTGAGGATTTTGATGGCTTTCTGTCATACATTTAGGTCTTTCATCCATTTTGAATTTACCTTTTTTGTATGGTGTTAGAAAGTGGTCCAGGTACATTTTTCTGCATTTTATTGTCCACTTTTCCCAGCACCACTTGCTGAAGAGACTGTCTTTATTCCATTGGATATTCTTTCCTGCTTTGTCATAGATTAGTTAGCATATGTTTGTGGGTCCATTTCTGGGTTCTCTATTCTGTTCCACTGATCTGAGTGTCTGTTTTTGTGCCAATACCATACTGTCTTGATGATTAAAAGCACTGTAATACAGCTTGAAGTCCAGGATTGTGATGCCTCCAGCTTTGGTTTTCTTTTTCAAGACTGCTTTGCCTATTCAGGGTCTTTTCTGGTTCCATACAAATTTTAGGATTGTTTGTTCTAGCTCTGTGAAGAATACTGGTGTTATTTTCATAGGGATTGCACTGAAAGGTAGATTGCTTTGGACAGTATTGACATTTTAACAATATTTGTTCTTCCTATCCAGGAGCATGGAATATTTTTCCCTTTTTTTTCGTGTCTTCTATTTCTTTCATAAGCTTTCTATAGCTTTTAGAGTATAGATTTTCACCTCTTTGGTTAGGTTAATCTCTAAGTATTTTATGGTTTTTGGTACAATTGTAAATGGGATCGATCCCTTGATTTCTCTTTCTGTTGCTGCATTATATATAGAAATATAACTGATTTCTGTGCATTGATTTTATATCTTGCGACTTTGCTGAATTCATGGATCAGTTCTAGCAGTTTTTTGGTGGAATCTTTTGGGTTTTCCATATAGAGTATCATGTCATCTGCAAAGAGTGAAAGTTTGACCTCCTCCTGGCCAATCTAGATGCATTTCTTTGTGCTGAGTGCTGAGGCTAAGATTTCCAATACTATGCTGAATAACAGTGGTGAGAGTAGACATCCCCGTTTTGTTCCTGACCTTAGGGAGAAGCTCTCAGTTTTTCCCCACTGAGGATGATATTAGCATTAGGTCTTTCATATATGGCTTTTGTGATCTTGAGATATGATTGATCCTTCTATCCCTACTCTGAGGGATTTTTATCAACAAAGGATGGTGTATCTTGTCAAATGCTTTCTCTGCATCTGTTGAGAGGATTGTGTGGTTCCTGTCCTTTCTTTTATTTATGTGATGAATTACACTGACTGTTTTGCAGATATTGAACCAGCCCTGCATCCCAGGTACGACCCACTTGGTCGTAGTGAATAATTTTTTTAATGCATTGCTGGATCCAGTTAGCTCCAAATATCTTGTTGAAGATTTTTACATGCATATTCATCAGAGAAATTGGTCTATAGTTCTCCTTTTTAGTGGAGCCTTTGTCTGGTTTTGGAATCAAGGTAATGCTGGTTTCACAGAAAGAGTCTGGAAGTTTTCCTTCCGTTTCTATTTATTGGAACAAATTCAAGAGAATAGGTATTAACTCTTCCTTAAATGTTTGGTAGAATTCCCCTAGAAAGCCATCTGGTCCTGGACTCTGGTTTATGGGAGACTTTTGATTACTAATTTGATTTCCTTACTGGTTATGGGTCTGTTCAAATTTTATATTTCTTCCTGTATCAGTTTTGGTAGATTATGTTTCTAGGAATTTGTCCATTTCTTCTAGATTGTCCATTTTATTGGCATATAATTGCTCATAATATTCTCTTATTATTGTTTTTTATTTCTGCTGTGTTTGTTGTGATCTCTCCTCTTTCATTCCTGATTTTATTTATTTGGGTCCTTTCCTTTTTTTTTTGATCAGACTAGCTAGAGGTTTATCCGTTTTGTTAATTTTTTCAAAGAACCAGCTTCTGGTTTTCTTGTTCTGGTCTACTGTTTTCTTGATTTTGATATCATTGATTTCTGCTCTAATTTTATTATTTCCTATCTTCTGCTTGTTTTGCATTTTATTTGCTATTCTTTTTCCAGCTCTTTAAGGTTAAGGTTAGGTTGTGTATCTGAGACCTTTCTTCCTTCTTTAGGAAGGCCTGGATTGCTATATACTTCCCTCTTATGATCGCCTTTGCTGTATCCCGGAGATTTTGGGCTGTGATGTTATCATTTTCATTGGTTTTCATGTACTTTTATATTTCCACTTTAATTTCTTGGCTAACCCATTCATTCTTTAATGGGATGTTCTTTAATCTCCAAGTATTTGTGGTCTTTCCAAATTCTTCGTATGGTTGGTTTGAGGTTTTATAGCATTGTGGTCTGAAAATATGCATGGTATGATCTCAATCTTTTTGTACTTTTCAAGGGCTGATTTGTGTCCCAGTATGTGATCTAATCTGGAGAATGTTCCATGTGCACTGGAGAATAATGTGTATTTCGCTGCTTTAGGATGAAATGTTCTGAATATATTTGTTACATCCATCTGGTCCAGTGTGTCATTCAAAGCCATTGTTTCCTTGTTGATTTTCTGTTTAGATGATCTGTCCATTGCTCTAAGTGGGCTGTTGAAGTCCCCTACTATTATGGTATTATTATCAATGAGTTTCTTTATGTTTGTGATTAACTGACTTATATACTTGGATGCTTCCACATTTGGAGCATAAATATTTACAATTGTTAGGTTTTCTTGGTGGACAGACCCCTTAATTATGATATAATACCCTTTTCTGTCTCTCTTGCTACAGTCTTTATTTTAAAGTCTAGATTTTCAGATATAAGTATGGCTACTCTGGCTTTCTTTTGTCAACGATTAGCATGATAGATGCCTCTCCTTTACTTTCAAACTGAAGGTGTCTGTTGGTCTAAAGTGGGTCTCTTGTAAACTCAGCTCCACAATTCTGCCTTGCTCTCTTTGTCCAACCAGACTACCATCCACCATCTTCCTATTTGTTTTTCCAAGATCAGACGAGATCGGGCGCGTTCAGGGTGGTATGGCTGTAGACTCCTGTTTGTTTTTATAGCAGATCTAAAGCACCTCCCTCTGGCAGAGCCTAACCCTCTCTCTCCTTCTAATTTGTCCCTTTAAAAAATATGTATTTATTTTTGAGAGAGAAAAAGTGTTAGCAGGGTGGGGGCAGAGAGAGGGAAGGACCGAGGTTCTAAAGCAGCTCCACACTGACAGCAACAAGCCCAACGCGGGGCCTGAACTCACATACAAGGAGATCATGACCTGAGCCAAAGTTGGATGCTCAACCGACTGAGCCACCCAGATGCTCCCTTCTAATTTGATTTTTTTAATGTTTTATTTCTTTTTGATACAGAGAGAGACAGAGCACGAGAGGGGGAGGGGCAGAGAGAGGAGATACAGAACCGGAAGTAGGCTCCAGGCTCTGAGCTAGCTGTCAGCACAGAGCCTGACGTGGTACTCAAACCCACGAACATGAGATCTGACCTGAGCCGAAGTCGGAAACTTAACTGACTGAGCCACCCAGGCGCCCTAATTTGCTCTTTTTAATCTGTTTGAAGAACCAGATGAGTTTGTCAGAACTGTACCTAAAATAAGAGAAATATACTCAGAGGGGCATAAAAGCCCAAGTACTTAAAGGATGGCCTGTGCAATGAGAAA
>NC_043704.1:130031883-130180661 GCF_006229205.1 Suricata suricatta
ATTTAAGGAAAGGTATTAAGCAGGCTGTGTTGTAGCTTATGAACAAGTAATAAATTGTATCATTTATCTTGAATGTATCATAGATAAGCTGCTATATAACGATCGCCACTTCAGATAGCTGTGAAATTAGGTGATTAACTAGTTGTTACTTAACCTTCTAATTTCTGTATAAGTCTAATTACATGAAACAGAAGTTGGTATTTTGATTTTTGACTTTGCTTTTCTGTTTGGAGTGTCACTGTAACTACTGTATTGTAAATGATGGAAAATAATTGCATATGTTAAGAAAAATATGAAACGTTATAAAGTGAAAAAAATAAAATAAAATTTCAAAAAAAAAAAAAAAAAAAAAGGATGGCCTGTGAAAGTGACAGGCATTCTTGGCTATCTCAATTAAGGAATGAAATGTATTCCAATAAAGCAACAACCCTCCTAACCAAACAAATTTATACAGTAAGGAACACCTATAGGTGATGGGCAAGAAGCCTTGAGCTTTCCTGCCTACTTCTTGAAAATATCCTGTAATGTGAACTGCTACAGTCATTTAAAGGGAGTACTAGACTAACAGAGCAAGTAAGACTAACAGCAGTAACCTAGCCATTTAGGAAAAACAATCCTGGCATGTCTGATTTGCTGGTTTCCACAGCTAAATGGAGCTACAGGGCTTGAAATGTGATGATGCAGAAAAACCTGCATCATTCATTCTCCTTTGGAATGTATTTTACCTCTTAATATACTTTGACTCATGATCAGATATTAGTGCACTGTATTTTATGTAAAGAACTTTAAATATCTAATTAAAAGACAGGAATATTATTGTATAAAATTATCTTTTAAGTCTGAAATAAATTCTGCCAACAAGGAAATCACAAACACAAAAAGCCTCTTTCATTTATACTGCTCAATCTATATACCTACATCAACTCCAAGATCCAGAAGGTACTTGACTACGCTGATCATTCCACTAGAGGCTGCTGCATGAAGAGGTGTGTACGACTTCTTATCCTTGCATGTCACTTCAGCTCCATGCGCCACAAGTAATTTCACTACTTCAATGTGACCTAAAAATGTGTTTATGAGGGAAAAAAGCAGAGAAGCATATGGAAAACATGAAATATAATCTTGGATATCTTTTTAAAAAGGTAAAAATGCGAATTAATAAATAATGCATAAGTCACCAATAAATCAAGTTATGCTGAGAGAAAGAATGTAAGAAAAACATCGTTTAGGTAATTCTGATAAATGTTGACAGAGGTAAATAATTGAAAACTATTGTATTTTTAAATTTATTTTATACAGTGACAACCTTACAATCTATAACCATCCTTTTGTCTAGATCTTGTTTTCAAGTTGTTTCAATACATTTTTTTTAAATGTTATTTACTTTTGTGAGGGGTGCATGGGCAAGGGGCAGAGAGAGGGAGACACAGAATCCAAAGCACGTTCCAGGATCCAAACTATCAGCACAGAGCCTAATGTGGGGCTAGAACCAATGAACTGTGAGATCATGACCTGAACCAATGTTGGACACTTAACTAAGCCATCCAGGTGCCCCAACACATCCTCACATTCTGACATTAGCTTTTTATGTCTAATGTAACACATAAGTTTATGTTTCTCTGCCTTAGTGGAATCTTCCACTTGAAAATCTGGGAATCTCTTGGGCATGTTTCTTTAAAATGTTAGATCTTTAGAACATGTGGTTAAAGACTTCTTCTCTCCTATTATTTCCACCAGATATCCTTAACCAACTTAGTTTGTTATTCACCTTTGTACCAATCAGGATAGGCTAGGTTTTATGTGCTGTAGTTAAAAATCAATTCCCAAATCTCAGTACTGTTTTATTTTTCATCATCACCATGATTGCTTGTCAAGAGCGCTCTCTCTGTTCAGTCACTCAAGGACCCAGGTTCATATAGCTGACACCACTAAAAAGAGGAATAGATTACAGAATCAATCTTAAATCATCAATTAACTGCTCTGGTCCAGAGGTGATGCTGCTCTCAATTCACTGGTCAGAACTAGTCCCAGGCCCCACCATATCATACAAGGAGGCCAGGAAGGGGGACATGTATCCAGAAGATGGGAGAACCACTATTCTCCTTTTGGATCTCCTTGGTCTTTATCAGATTAGATTATACAGTGCTTTCTCCTCCTCCCATAATGCTTCCCACCCCTGCGCCTTTGTTCATGGGATTCCTTCATTGCATGGAATGTTCTGCTTGGATGTCTCTTTCCAAGCACTGCTACTAATTCTTCATGGCCCACATCAGTTCCCATCTTCCTGGATCAACTCAGTTACCTCTTCCCTAGAAGCCTTATAAGACAAAACACCACATACCTGTAAATACTATCCAATAAGTATAGAATACCTTCTGATGGTTCTTAAAATTGAATCATTATTTAACTGCCTCTAATTACTTTTATGTATTAGCTTCCCAAAGATATATTTTCAAAGGCAAAGGTATATTCCACAGGGCTGAGAACAGTGTTATATACAAAAGATATTCAAAACAAATTATATCCCTTTATAGGGAATGAGTATAAAAAAGTTAATAACTATAAAAATGAGACTCTCAAACACAGACTGCTCTCCCTTGACAAACTTAGGCCAGCTTACAAGATGCACAAAGAATCAAGTAGATTTACTGTTTATATGTAAATTACCAATTAAAGTGGGTGCTTTCCGCTATTTTTCCTCATGGCAGTAAGAAATATCTACTATCGGGGCGCCTCAGTCGGTTAAGCAGATGACTGAGCTCAGATCGTGTGATCTCATAGTTCATGGGTCCGAGCCCCACATCAGGCTCTGTGCTGACAGCTCAGACCCTGGAGCCTGCTTCTGATTCTGTGTCTCCCTTTCTCTCTGACCGTCACCTGCTCTTGCTCTGTCTCACTCTCAAAAATAAATAAACGTTAAATAAAAGAAAAGAAATATCTACCATATTTTTAAGGAAAAAACCCCCAAAGGAGTATCTGTGGGGGGCCGCCAAGTTTTCTGGCTGCCTCAGGTAAGGATATTCGCTCTCCAGGGAGCAACCAAAAAACAAGATTTGCATCTGGAGGCTGGAGATTGCCATTTCCTGGCCCAAATAATTTTGGCGACTGTCTTGCTGCGCCAGATGTAGACTTGGCCAAGGTGCACAAAAGATCAAAACCTTATTTCGGGTATTCAGCGCTAGCTCCCCCTCCCCAGCATTGCAGAGGCAAGTCTGGGCGCTTCTTTTGATATTCATTTGACTCTGTCACCTGGCAACCAACCTGGGTCAGTTCCCGGCCCCAAATTGCTATTTAAGAGACAGTGTTTTCTGGGATGGAGAGGAAGAAAAATAAAGAGGAGGAAGAAGAATAAAGAAGTACGAGGCTTGATCGGAAACCGCGTGTTGTGTCTTCACTCTCTGCTTCTCCCCTCTCCTGCCCTGTTTTCTCTCCCTCCCTCAGGAAAAAAACCCCAAGAGGATTTTCCGGCCAGCAGGGCGGGACACGACAAGTATCTATCAAATCTTTAAGTGCCAAATCAACATAATTATCATGTAGGAGTATCACCTGGTCCAAAGATCACTCACTACACATTGCCTTCTGATCTATGGCTCTAGAAAGATAGTTGCATTTACTGCAATGCGTGAAAATCAGTAACTAGAAGGCTCACGTGTAAACATAGCTTTTCAACTGGGCAAATGCATATTATTCACTAATATGCCGAAAAGAAACAAAGTTCTCTTAATGCTTAAGCCTAGAAGGCTCCTAAAGAAACATATTAGAACAATTATATTAATTGTGCATATAAACTAGTAGATAATATTAATTGTGCATATAAACTAGTAGATTTCATGGAATATGAATTTTTCTTAACATCAATAAAACTTAATTTTGAAAAGGGGCTATGCAAGGGCAAATTTACAATTTTAAAACTGACAAATATTTATTTAAGGACATTTCAGAAATATGGGTAAATTCCTTTACTGGACCACTGAAAACAGAAAAATAGGGCCTCTCCACAGCCAGTTTGAGGGTGACTTATTTAAAAGAAAAAAGGGAATAAAGTTCTAGAATGAAATAAATAATATTGTTCTACCTATGTGGTCCTGGCCAGAACAAGATATGTGTCTTCCCAGTCAGTTTATAGACTGCTTCTACCAGGAAGACTAGACTTCATATAGCTCATCTAGGTGTAGTTTTAGAAAATGACATTCTTTAGACATACATAGTATATATAATTTTACTTGGAAAATTCCTTACACTTTTCTTTTGTTAATGAATATGTAAAAAAAGGAAAATGAACTGTGATCAGAATTTGTAAGTCTTTATGAAAAGAAAAGAGAAAAAATACTATTTCATATTCATTTCAAATCATGCATTGCTTTAAGAAGAAATAAGGGAATGAGTTGTTAATCAAGGTAATTAATATTTATTCAGTGCCATCTATGTCAAAGTCATCATGGTAAGGTGATCTGAGGTAGAATTTGGCTGAATATTGCTAAAAGTACTGAAAGCAACAGAAAAGATGAGTGTGTAAAAGGGATCTTAATGGAGGTTCACAGTCAGAGCCAACACAGGGTAGAGAGAGGGAAATGATCAACTCTTTGGGGACAGAGATATCACTGCCAAACACTGATATGTAATTCAGTAACAGCATGGGGATAACTGGTAGAGCCTAACTGGAAATAAGGGGAGCTTCAACCAGGGGATAGAAGGCCAGGAAAAATAAAGAAGTTTGTGATAAATAACTTATAAGAAGACTACATTTAATTTTAATGCCTCTTTCATGAAAACAGATTCTCTGAATATAACCTAGTGGGGTCAAAGATCTGGACTTCAGTCAACAGCTCCCTACTTTTACATGTGTAGCTGTCTTTAATCCTGAATGCTTAGAATAGCTGAACAGTTTTAGAAGCTACGTGTCAACACTCCTCTTTTTCCATGCTGAAAGAGACAGGGAAAGGAGAATTACAAGTTCCTGAATGTTTATGCTCAAAAATTAAATTAGGCCCAAGAAACACAGAATCTCTCTTTTAATCCACAACTTGCCTGGAAAAGTGACATTTACTGCACCAAAAAAACCAAAGCCATCAAAGGAGTGCTCTTGAGATATACACACCCAGCTATTATGGGAGCTCAATTAGAGGCAACCCACAAAATCATCAGGTCTTCAATTTCATGAAAACAGCTGCTTGGTTAAGTCTTAATTCTTTGGAGGTAAAAGGCCTAATGCATTCTGCTTCATGTTTAAACCCTTTATCATAAGGTATACTAAATCATTCAGAATAGCTGCTCCAAAACTGTCTGGAAGGATAAGCTACAGAGGAATATTCAGAAAAGTCCCCAAGACTTAAAATATGAAAAATCTACAGGCTATGAGGAAGGGACTTCAGGATGCTATGGGAGACGTGCTTCTGGATGTCTTACTTTCAAGTAACAGAAGAAAATTGCCCATGACGCAACTAATGGCATGAACCTCTGATATGAGAGAAGCCCAAAATGTTCAGCATTTGGCTTTCACAACAGGGACATATGACAAGGTGGTTAACCTTCAACAACCTTCATTTTTTATCTTTCCTTATATTCACACTAAAGGTCAGATTTGGAATTCACTATGAATTCTGCTGCTTTTGGTTATTTTCTATGACAGGCAAAAAATGCTGACCTTGGGGTTATCTATGTAACTGACTTGAGCTCGTTTATTTTCTTCCATTGTCATATCTTACAATTTTATAGTTTTAAAAATTGATAATCTTCCATCAAATCTTCCTTTAATCTTTTATTTTTATGTGAGAGACAGGAAAAGTCAAAACCAAGAGCAAGGAGTCCTGAGGATAAGCTATGCTTAAAAGAAGGGTGGCTAGCTAAATGTCTTTGTAATTAGGTAGGATGAGTGATAAATCAGGGAATGACTCCAGTATTATACAGAAGGTTATCAATCCATATGTGATTTTTCTCAGAGCCAGAATAGTAAAAGAAGAATAATAACCTTTGGCAGGGAAGAGAAAAAATTCTGAGGCTCCATGGCTACAAAGGGAGAAAGAGTTCTTTCCATTTTATTTTGATAAACTTGAAAAATGAAATGTCTATCTCCATCTCTTCCTCCCAGAGGTTCAACCCTAGCCTTCTAGGACTTGCAAGGTTCGTGACAGGTTGTACTTCCTCCATTCTTGGAGATTCATTTCCACTTGCATGGTTTTAGCACCCACATGCCTGTTCTTTCTGTGCACTTAAAAATATCTTGAGGTAGGCTCAAGATCTGCCTGTACTCTGGTTGTCCAAGTCACCTTAAGAACCAGTTAATGTTTCTGTTAGTGCTCTGGCTGCATGATTTTGGGTGGTCTACCCCAAGACTGTTTTCCCATGAGCTCTGTCAGTTTTAGAGTGCAATTTTGCAAATCCTAAGAGTTTTGAAGAACATCTATATCATCTCACAGCAGAGAAGTCTACACTCTAAGCCTTAGCTTCTTTCTGTGTTACTGTTGTAGAAATCAAACACAATGTTGCCTATTCAACCCAGTGGCCCCAAATAATAGGCTTCTTAAAGCATCTTCACAACTTCTATCTTAATATTCCCATAAAAGCAAGGATGGCTGTAAGAATGGGCTTCCAGTAAACACCAATTAAAATTATGCTTCTCAGACTGTGTCTGGGATGTCTCTCCCTTTAAAGGTAAACAGAATTATTTTCAAACAGCTTGTAGGAGAACTGGACCTGACACACTCCTGTTCTGGCCCACGTCCCCCACGACTAGACTGGGTCCACTTGGGCAGCAAATTTAGATTTGGTGTAACTTCCCACTATCCTTAAAAACAGATGTTATACCAAATGCAAGAACTAAAATGTACAAATTTTCCTGAATACATAATGTCAAAAAATGAAACTTAAGACATACATACCCATATATGCTGCCCAATGAATTGCCCGTCTATCTTTCTTGTCAAAAGCATTAATATTGGCACCTCTAGACAAGAGTAGTTTGACCATCTGTAATAAAAATAGTTTCATCAAAATTCAGCAGAACTGTTCATGAATAGCCCTTATGATGACTACTCATCTCCATCTATGTGGCACTGAATTTCTGTGTCATAGAAAGGAAAGAACTAAACAGTGAAGACCCTTTAACATAATTTAATATATAATAGACAAAATATGAAAAAGGATTCACAATGCGTTTTATTGAAGTCAAGCATCAGTATCTTTCAAAGATGCCACTTTGTGTCCTGTCCTGATATTTTATGAACAATGAAATACAAATATGGAAAGTCTAAAGGTGGACTATTTAACGGGTTTTATTTCTTTTAGTAGCCCCAAGTGTAAGATGCAAAGTGTATTCATATCCCATAAATGTCTTAAATTTAATTCAAACACAAATGTATTATCTAGAATATGGTTAGATCTGAAGGTCACTGCACAGTCTACTTACCTCATGATGTACCAAGAACAGTATTTTTAGTCTGTCTAACTGTATTTATGGTAAGTTTCCCCATAGGAAAGAGCATTCCATGTTTCAAAAAAAGGGACATATCTTGTGACCTTAACTGCAGTGAAATGATTCTTTATGTTGCAAAAACAGAGAAACAGTGAAAACAACACTGCAGCCACTAACTCTCAGTCATGGAATCTTGGGAATGTCACTTTATCTCTTTGAGTTTCTATGTCTGCAACAAAAATGAAGGATGGATAAGCTGGCCTCAAAGGTTCTTGTTACTCTATATTTCCTTCTTTACTACACCTTCTATGTACACATAAAGCCTGGTCTACTGTGACAACATGTGACATTAGGCAATGATTTTTGTATGAGATAACTAAATACTGGGGCACCTGAGTGGCTCATTCAGCTAAGTGTCCAACTTCGTCTCAGGTCATGATCTCATGGTTCGTGAGTTCAAGCCCTGCATCAGGCTCTTTGCTGACAGCTCAGAGCCTAGATCCTGCTTCAAATTCTGTCTCCCTCTCTCTGCCCCTCCCCTGTTTGTGTTCTTTCTCTCTAAAAATATAAAAACTGTATATATATAAATTAAAAAGAAAAGATAACTGAATATTAATTTCTTAAAATTTTTTCCTTTAATGCTCTGTTATCAAAGAATTCTTGACTAAACATTGATAATAAATAAGAAAATATTTTCTAATCTCTGCTTTCCTTTGTTACTCTCTTTTCTGGGAGCAAAATGAAACTGTTCTATCTTTCTGGATTATTTTTTTCTGCAATGCCAGAACATACTTTTCACATTGTGTCAGCTGGCAGTGTTCTCCTTTGACCATGAAATTCAAGTATATGGGCTGTCTCTTGATAGGTAAGTTCAAAATGTGAGAACGTTGTATCACAAATTTGATCATGAAAACAAGTCTGAGGGCTTGCTAAAGCAAAATCAGGCAAAATGAGCAAGATGGGTATTTGTTTGCTACTACCATGGCTTGGGTGGCTAAAAAGAGCAAGTTCATTAATAATTAGAGTGGTGAGTGGGAGGGTGACAGGCTAGAGAATCACTGTCTAACTGCACACCACCTACCTCACCATGTCCACTAAAAGCTGCATGATGCAGTGCAGTCCTCCCCGCTCGATCAGACACGTTTACATTACTCAGGAGAGGTACCAAAGCTTCAGCACACTTTACAGCTTTATTAGCAGCAGCGATGTGTAAAGGGGTTTGCCAATTTTTGTCTCGAGCATTAACATCTGCAGAATGCTTCAAAAGTACCTGCACTGCTTCCTAAAACATACGAAGATAAAAGTTACAAAAGACAAATGAGTTAAGTTTTAGAAATTACATAGTATGTATACAAATATATATGTATTTGTATGTATATGTGTGTGTATAGAGATACATATATATGTGTATGTGTGTGTGTGTATATATATATAAAGGGATTAGAATTTCCTGAGCAAATAAAAAGGCTGGCAGAACCTGCTATAAATAAGTAGGATTTATTCAAGAAAACAAAATATTATAAACTAAAGGCAGTACTACTCAGAGCCATTATAAGTTGCATTGATATAAAACATTACCCTTTTCTATCCTCCAATTAAAGGTATAACATTAAAATGTGCAAGAAATACTTTTAAAACATTCATTAGTTTTCTTGTTTTTCTAGATGGCAAGATACACAATTAATTTATACACTCAACAGTTTTAAGGAGATTTACTGCTTCGCCAATAAATATATAAACATTTACAACATACTATCTCCCAAATTAGTATACACGTTATACTTTACAAAAGGAGGAGAGAGACAGACAAACAGGTAAACAGAGAAACATGCTATAATGCTCACTGGTGAGAAAGTTGGTGTTAAGGCAATTTAAGAGCTTAGTATCCAAAGGGATTTGTCTTCCAGAAACACAAGGAAAACTTCACATCTATAAATTGGCCTCACGGCTAGATACTAAGAAATCCAGTATGCCATCTACATTAAGCAATATAGTTAGAGCTAAACTTAATAAGAAATTTTTCCTTGTAGTAATAATTCTCTCTTTGGCAGAGGAATAACAAACTATGTATGAAATGAAAAGGCCCATAACAGACATCATCTCAGTTCTTTGTTTACCAGGTATAACTATTTAAGTCTAGTAATGATGATCCTTGCTTTTCTCAATAAAAAAAAAAAAACATGAAACGTGTTCGAAAGCATCAAATAACTGTAAGTAAAGTAGCAAAGAAGACTAAACAAAATACAATTATCTCTGATTCACACATAGCTTTCAAAGCCTTTCAAATAAAGAGTAATCAGAACTGTCTGAAATATGGGAAACAGCCCAAGTATTTAACAGGACTGACAAAGACTATAGAGAGGTCCAGTAATCCATCAATCTGTTAAAGTCAGCCAGCTAATCAAAGATCTATATAGGCCTATTCTAGACCCCACAATTCCACTCTAGTTATCTAGTTATTGGAAACTTAAAAAAACCCATCCAAGAATGTCCACAGTAGTTTTATTCATAGGAGCCAGAAATGCAAACAGCCATCAAAAGGAAAAGAGATAAACTGTTGTACATCCATGTAATGAAATACTCTTCAGCAATAAAAGGAATGAACATATAATTCACATAATATGGAAGACTCTCAAAAATATGAAGTTGGGCCACCTGGGTGACTGTCAGTTAAGTGTCTCACTCTTGGTTTTGGTCATGATCTCAACAGTTGATGAGTTCAAGCCCTGAGTCGGGCTCCACGCTGACAGCAGGGAGCCTGCTTGAGATCTATCTCCTTCCCTCTCTCTCTCTGCTCCCCACTCTCAAACAACAATATTTTTAAAAGTATTAAGTTGAATAAAAGAAGTCAAGATACAAGAGTACATACTGTATGATTCCATTTTTATAAAGTTTTAGAATAGCAAAATTATTCTGTGGTGGAAGAAAGCAGAACAGTGGTTGCCTCTGGGGACAGGGAAGACTGACTAGAAAGGGACACGAGGTAACTTGCTGGAGTGATGGAAATCTTCCACATCTTGACTGGGAAAAATGTTAAACAGGTGGATACCTGTGTCAAAACCCAAGACTACACATGTGCATTTACTGTAAATTATACTTCAATGAAAAAAAAGGAGTATAAAAATATACAGGGAAGAAGTGGTACAAACATACCACTAGGATTCTCCAACTCAAGAAGGGTATATTGTGATTTGTGAGATAAAACTAATATTATCCTGGGAAATGTTAGTAGTAGGAAAGTAATTAATAGCAAAACGAAGAATTGATAATTACATAAGTTAGGCAAACACAGCATACTATAAGTGCCAGGCTTGCCTTATTCATTTCCAGTCTGGAATTCACAGTGTATACTTCTGGAAAGACTGGAGAATATTTACGTTCCATTAACAAGAAATAGAAAATCAAAACTATTGTTTTGCTGAAAAGCAAGAATAAATCCAGTTAATGGTAGCTGAGGGTGGTGAAGATGGCACCTAACAAAGGCTAAAACACAGTTACCAAGATCCTAGAATCAAGACAGATCAAAGTTTGACAAGGGGTTCAATGCTATGGACCAAACTGTGTTCCTCCACAATTCATATGTTGAAGCCCTAACCTCCCAGTGTGATTATATTTGGAGGTCGTGTCTTTAGGAGGTAAAGTTAAATGAGATCATAAGGGAGGCAACCTAATCTGGTAAGACTGGTAGCTTTAGAAGAAGAGGAAGAGAGAAAGATTCCCCCCACTCCCCTCTCTTTACCATGTGAAGATACAGTGAGGAGGAGCAGTGTGCAAGCCCAGAAGACAGCCCTCATCAGAAACTAACTCTGCTGGACGTTGATCTGGGACTTCCAGTCTCCAGACCATAGAAAACAAATTTGTGTTGTTTAAGCCACTCAGTTAATAACATTTTGTTATGGCGACCCAAGCTGACTAATATATCCACCATTTGTTATTCAGAATAGTAGGTCAGAACTCAGTAATCTTCGAAAATTCAAAAACAAAACAAATCTTTACAGACTGGAGGGAGATATTAACCAAACCAAACAGGCGGATTTCTAAAAATTACAAATCAATAAGCCTGATGTCAGAACCTAGTAAAATTCTAGATATTATCAGCACATTATATGCATTTAGAAAATACAGGAATAATAAAGGATATACATGGTTCCACTAATGATAAATATTACCAAAATAACCTCAATCCCAATTCTTCCATTATTAGAGGCTATGTATGTGCAAGAAATACTCCAGGTGTGCCTTGACTTTAAAAAAGTCAGCTAAGTAGGGTGCCTGGGTGGTTTAGTCAGTTGAGTGACCAACTTCAGTGCAGGTCATGATCTCATGGCCCATGGGTTCAAACCTTGTGTTGGGCTCTGTGCTGACAGCTCAGAGCCTGCTTCAGAGTCTGTGTCTCCCTCTCTCTGTCCCTCCCTTGCCCACACTCTGTCTCTCTCTCAAAAATAAATATTAAAATTTTTTTTAAGAAATAACAAAAAATGAGCCAAGTATCCTAAGACACTGATTTTAATAAAATTATGAAATATGGGGTGATGACAAAAGGTTAAATAATTTTATCCAAAGAGTATTTATTCATATCTTGGCGTTAATCTATGAGTCTCTACAGCACTAGCTGTGTATGGCTCTGCCTTTTTAGCAATTCTTACCATTGATTTGAAGTCAGGCATGGGAAAAAGAAGGGCTAACACATTCGCAAATAAAGGTAATAGTTGGAGGGACTGCTAATACCTCACGTTATAATATAAACTTGGTGTCTTGACAGAACTAAAATGCAATTCCTAAAGTCACAGAGAGCTGAACTGTATGCTCCACTTGAAGCATAGCAGTCACAAATCACCGGTGGAGACAAGATGAGTCAGCCAGCCAGTAAGATGAGGTGTGCAGAAGCCATGTCACTGAGGGAGAGTGGAGGAGCTTAGGATTTGTTACGGGAAGCAGCCTTTCTCAACCCAGGTAAAGTGAGGGAATTAAGCCCTAATAAGCCCTAAGGCATCCTTTGTAAGGAATTAACTGCTCCACTATGCTCCATGATAGTGTTAGCTTCAAAGGCCTTGGAGGATTGAGAAAAGTCACTCTGATCACCCTCTATAGGTCTTTCTTCTCTCATGGTACCCCAAAAACATAAACCAAAACTGCCTAAAATTTTGTCTTTTCCATATCCTTTGGTGGTTATATTTTCATATTCAATGAAATTAAGTACAGCTCTCTTTGGGTCTCAGGATATAACAGGAAAAAATGAAAAGAACATGGATGCAAATGATACTTTTGACTAGGTTTCCTACAACAGAATAATAACTACACAGCCCAGTAATTTTTAGGCTGCAAGCAGACTTAAGAAACTTTTCAAGATCACTGCTTTGAACCTACAGTTTGCTCCTAAGTTCAGGCTAAGTACATAGTTTTTAAAAATCAGCTGTTAAGTCTTTGGTCAGAACCTGCAATCTTCCTCTAATATTAATTATTTTCTTTAAGAATTTTGGTTTGTTTTACAATCTCTACAAATATACAAAGTGTTCCTTATGACTTAATTTGGCAAAACTCCATTAATTTTAATAATCATATTCCCAAGAATCATACTAAAAACTGGATAGGTATGACTAACTTATTACTAAGTCCCAATGACAGTGATGCCTATCTTCCTTAACTGCCTGTTTACAGAAACTCTTTAAAAAGAGGGCTAACCACAAACTTAATTAACATTACCAAGGAATTTCAGAATTTGAAGTTTTCTGGTTAATGTCTTAGTTGTCATGATAATTCCCAGATCTGTCTAAGGTCACACAGCTAGAAAGTGGCAAGTGATATCTGTAACCAGTTTCTCCAGATCCAAGTTGCACATTCCATCAACTGCAGCACATCACAGAACCAGATCCGGGGGAAGATGTGCACCGCCCATGGTTCTCTCCCTCCCCTTCCTCCCAACCAGGAGGCTACAGCTAACAGACTGCCTTGGTCACATAGCAGGGTTGGAAATCCCTCCCAGCCACTCCCCCTCTACTTCTCTTCACTTGTTTAAATCTTGTTATGGGTTCAAGATGTAGTTCATAATGAGGAATACAAAGAAAAACAAGGAGATAAGAGTTCTTTGGGCACACTGCATTTTTAAAACGCACTGAAAGAATAAGAAGACAAAAAAGCGGGGGGAGTCTAACTTTTTATCCCATTTCTGCTACTCAAAAGTTGAGTGGTTTCTGGCAAATCATTAACTACAATTCCCTCAAAATATTTTATCCTACAAGGATGTCATGAGAACTAGAAGTATGAAAATATAAAAATGTTCTTCAAAGAGGTCAGTTATCTTGAAGAGTAAAAAGTATACAGGGTTATAAATAAAAAAAACTTCTTCCCCATAAGACACCTAGCACTTTTAGGTTATATACTTAGAACCGGTAAAATGTGATATGAAGTAATGTTTCTGAAGCTAATTTCCGTGTTTAATTAAACAGTACTTCAATGAATTGTCGTATAGTGCTGATACTGTTTCTTGATTACACTTAGCAGAACCCCTGCAGCCTGTCCAGTAGAGATAAGATTGAGGAAGATTTTATAAGATAGCAAATAATTTCTCTTGTAGGATGCATACAAGGAGGGTTTTCTGATCTTTGCTACTTCAAACTCTCCAAGAGACCTTAGTCACAAAAGAGAAATGGAAACAATTAACTTGTTTTGTACAAATTCTAAAGCAAAATAACCAATCTAGGTAATTTCAGTTGCTTTTTCCTTCTTTTGAAAACACGGAATTTGAATATGGGCTCATAGGCAGGCCTACTTAATGTTTTTATATACGATGTATTTACTAAGAGAAATTTCATACCTCACTACAAGATGCAACTGCTCTGTGTAAAGGTGTCAACCATTTGCTGTCTTTGGCATTAACTCTAGCTCCTGCAACAAGAAGAAAAAAAAATTGAAATATTTTGCATAAAATATTTTAAATAAATCTCCTGAAATATTATATATAGTCCAAATTGGATAAGTAACAATTGAAAAAGTAGTACTTTTATACTTTTTGCTAATAAATTACCATTAAATCACAAACCAAAACTATCCAATAAGGTATTAGCTCTTTTTATTAAAAATAAAAGAAACATCCTTTTATATATAGACTAGAAAAGCACCTTTATACAGAGCATATTAAAGTAAAAATAAGATCCCATTTTCAAATGTGTCTTAAAAAAGTTAAATACTTAAATAAATAAGAATACTCCTATGAAAACACAGAGCATTACAAAGTCGTCATTACATTTCTTTAATAATGAATCTATCATGCCATAAAGCAATATAAATATCAAAATAGTTCTCCAATGAGGATAAAAACTGCATTAGGTATTATAAGGTTCCTGTGTAAAATGGATACAATGGCTATAGACTTAGGGGGAAAAAAAAACAGAGAAAGAAATGAATGAACCCACATGTCTTTCTGGGTTATACCTAAAGATTTAAACAATTTTAAAAAATATCAACTACATAGAGTTATTTAAAAATCATTGCTGGGGCGCCTGGGTGGCTCGGTCGGTTAAGCATCAGACTTGGGCTCAGGTCATGATCTCACAGCTCATGAGTTTCAGCCCCACTTCGGGTTCTGTGCTGACAGCTCAGACAGAGCCTGGAGCCTGCTTCAGATTCTGTCTCCTCTCTGCTCCTGCTCTGCTCACAGTCTGTCTCTGTCTCTGTTTCTCAAATATAAACAAACAGTTAAAAAAAAAAAAGTTTATTAAAAAGTCCCTGGCAATGGACAAAAATTATCCTTAATAGAATATAAATACATTTAGTGAGACAATAATAATAATAATAATAATAATAATAATAAAGAGGAGGGAAAAATCTACTGGCTACAAGAAATCCACTGATTTTGTACCTAAATCCCAACCAAATAGAAGCAGCAACCAAACTGTAGCATCAGTATATATCCAAGTAGAAACAAACGGCCCTGGCTCTTAGAAGTGGGGAGTGACTGGCAATAGGTCCTACAACTATAAACAATCCTAGATTTCTACCCAAGATCATGACTGGCTAGTAAGAAAGAGCGTTAGATATCTAGTCCAAACTCATTTTCCAGAAGATGAAACAGAGGTACGGCAGATAGCTTAACATCAAAGTATAGTAGAACCAAGGCTAGAATTCAGATGTCCAATGTTTACAATGTATGTTCTGAGTGTGAGTTTCCAGGGAATAATCAAGTGCAGTGACTCGAAGTTATGGCTCTAGTAACTACTAGCTATGGGTTCCTAACTAGTTGTGTGATCTGTGTGAACTTGTTTCTTCATCTATAAAGCGGATCTCCTAACAGCCTGTTACAAAGATTAACAGAATAAACACACACAGTACAGTCCTGAATGTGAGAGAAAAATGAAATGAAATGTAAGTGTATAAAACCATCAACAAATGTCACAGTTGAAATTCTGAGAGTAGCTTAACTCCGAGCAGTGACAGTGAGGACACTGAAAGAATCAAGAACCAACATGAGAGCTTTCATGATTGCTCAAATAGGCTCTGGGTGAAAGACAGAGACTCAGCAAAATGAACAGCTAGAGAAAGTAGTAATAATATTCATGTAATCAACATCTGATCAACCATCTGCTAGGCCCTTGGGACACCAAAGTGGTTAAAACACAGACTACCTGAGCACATTTATTTTGAGTAAGAGGTAGAATGTAGATAGTGCAAACATTAGAAATGTTTACAGGTTAGAAGGTTAGAGTACTCAGAGACAATAAAGGGGCAATATAGAAACTAGACTTCTTTATTCTCCCAGTTATCTTGGAACTTTAGTGGTTCTCCATAATCCTTGGACCTCTTTCTACCATTTTCTATTTATGTGCATTGATGAACTGCATACGGCAAGAACTGGCCTTAAGGCCTGAAAGGTAGTGACACACTCAGAAAAGACAAGTACTCTGGATAGACAGAGGTAGAAAAGAATGAGGCCTGATTATGAGTCTTCAGCAAATGGGAAGGGTCATAAGTCTGGTTCCAGATATTAATTAACAAGGAAACAGAATGTGGCTGTCACAAAAAAAATGAGAAGAATCTTTATGTGCTGATAAAGATCTGAGGGGGAAAAAAGTGAAAAAAGCAGTGAGAATTGTATGACTAGTATTATTTAATTTTATGAAGAAAATGGGAGAAGTACCTATGGAAAAGATAAGTATCTATATTCATATTTGCTTTCTATGCAGGAGGAAACTCTGGAGGAACACTGAGGTATTAATAATAGTGGTTGCCAATGGTATTTCTGTAGGTGGTGGGGTATGATGAGAACTGTATGATAAAGGAATGAGGTAGAAAGGCAACTTCATTGTACTACCTGCCTTTAAATATACATTTAAAAAATTTTAAATAAAACTGAGGGGCGCATAGGTGGTTCAATCAGTTGAGTGTCTGACTTCGGCTCAGGTCATGATCTCATGGTTCGTGGGTTCGAGCCCCACATCAGGCTCTGTGCTGACAGCTTGGAGCCTGGAGCCTGCTTCAAATTCTGTGTCTCCCCCTCTCTCTGCCCCTCCCATGATCATGCTCTGTCTCTCTCTGTTGCTCGATGATAAACATTAAATAAAATAAAATAAAATTGAAAAACCACTTATTAAAAAAAAAGAAACATACTGAAGAAGGAATAGAAGGAATGGACACAAAAAATTCCAAGAATTTGGCTTCAAGTGAAAAGTAACAAACTGGAAAGTAACTAGAAGAAAGTAAAGACAGTGTTGTCTTTCTTTTGAACAGTTATCAGATACACAGTTGAAGGAAGAAAATCTAATTTTCATGGCCATTTGGCAGCCCAAAGTAAAAGACTCTGCTAGTTCCATTCTTCCACTTTATAATAATTAAGAATCTTTCTCTTCTCTTTTTAAAAAATATTTTTTAACGTTTATTTTTGAGAGAGAGAAAGAGCGAGAGTGTGCACGCAGGGGTGAGAGATGTGAGTGGAGACACAGAATCTGAAGCAGGCTCCAGGTTCCAAGTTGTCAGCACAGAGCCTGATGTGGAGCTTGAACCCAAGAACTATGAGATCATGACCTGAGCCAACCAGGTACCCTATCTCTTCACTTTCAATAACAAATTTTTTTTAATTTTTTAAATGTTTATTTACTTTTGAGAGAGAGAGCCAGAATGAATGAATGAATGAACGAATGAATATGTGAGCAGGAGAAAGGCAGACAGGGAAGGAGACACAGAATCTGAAGCAGGCTCCAGGCTCTGAGCTGTCAGCACAGGGCCTGACGTGGGGCCTGAACCCACAGACCATGAGAGCATAACCTGAGGCAAACTAAGCCATCCAGACAGCCCCATAATAACAAATTTTAATAACAAAGCAAAAGTTAGTTTATCAAAAAACATGAGTTACTGTAACTAAGAATCCACTAGTGGTTTACTGAGGATACAAAATACTACTACTTGCTATTAATGTAATAGACAATTTGATTTAAAAATTTGGCTTGTTTGTAGATGCTAAAGATACTTATCTGAAGGAAGATCAGCACCATAGAATTCTAGATATCTGATCACAATCTTTTTCAGAATACACTTATCTTTTGTTTAAATCATGTGTTTCTTCTAACAGCATTAATCAAGCGTTTTAGTTCCTTGGAAATTAAAGGTCAAGTATATGAGAAATGGTTGAACTATTTCTAAGGACACCAACAGAACAAATATCTCTCCTGCCCACATCCATTAATTAGTATGCGCTGTACATATTAACAGGCAAATATGGCATAGCAATGCCTGTTTTAAGAACAGCAGTTGGCTATAAAATGAAAATGGAGTAAGAGAAACAAACATGGCGGTACACTTCAGATGGCTGGGCTCCCAGAGATCATTTTATGTGAATTGTGAAGGTAACCAGACTTCTGTTCTACACAGATGGCTCCAAAATTATATATTCATAAACACAAACTACAAAGTCATTCCACTAATGGAAAAGATATCCCTAGAGTAAAGTTTACTAGTCTAACAGCTGAAAACCAGTCACAATGGCTAACAAGGAAGATGGAGACAGAGAAAAAAATCGTATTAACTTAAAACATAAAATAGCCTTCAAAAAGAGAAAATAAAAATCTAACACCTCTAGTGTCATCACATACTCTAAACATGGCAGAGTATAATATCTGGTTTCTAAATCACCAAGGAAGGATTAATTTCTTTACTATTTCCTAATCATCAAAACAGAAGAGAATATAAAACAGCAGCTCCATCCCAATTGTTGAATTTAGGTTACTGGGAGACCCTCAGGCAAGAAGAAGCACTGCTGAGGAACTGAAGAAAATTAAGACAGGAATTTAAGAATGCTATTACCTACTGACTACTTAGCAAACCAACATTTACAGAAAATCTCTCAGTGCAAGAAGCACATTTCATTAAATCCAAGACAGCTACGTCCAATTGTATATCAAATACTATCTTTACTAAAATTCCCTTTCCCCTCCTCAAACCACATATAAGAGGAATATATGAGCTTTCCCTTAAGATGACAAATAAGCAGCCAGCACATATGCCATGTCAAATATCTGAACTTGGATCCATCTTTCCAGAGTAGAAATGTGATTAGATTTCTGAAATGTTAAAAGCAAAAAAGAAAACCAGCAAGCAAAAAATAACTGCAATGTAACCAAAACAGGTTGTATCCATTTAATACCACAGTTAATGATTATATAAAAAATTCAGATAACCAGCTTTCTTTCAAGCAGTCTTTTCATTTAATAATTCATACATATAAAAATATACTCTGACAGTTTATGAAAGAAAATATTAAGGTAAGAATTCCAGAATTAAGCAAATGTTTAGCTCACTGGAAGATAAACAAGAAAATAATTAAAAATAAATTAAAAATCTGATTTACTTACATCAGTCTCTTCTGAGCTCTAGACAACAATACAGCTTGAAGAGAGGTCTGGACTTGTGAAGAGACAGTCAGGGGTTAGTGGAAAAAGCCCAGGAGCAGGACCTGTGATCTAATAACAGCTCTGTAACCAGCAGGCTGTGTGACCTCGGGCTGTTCCCCACAACCCAGACCTTCATGTTGTTCATCATAATCCCTGTCTCCTGTGCCTTGCTGTGTATATGGAGGGTGGGGTAGAGGGCGAGAAAGGATGGGCCCCAGGTTGAAACAACACAGGGAATCTGTTTCTGCAAAGTGGGTTCCACGAGTCAGGAATTCAAATCAGGAGCATCCCACTTGACTCTAGGTCTCAACTCATCTGCTCTCTCCCTAATCTAATCAATCAACAAGATCTGCCAATTCTTTGAGTTTTGAAACTATTATCAGCAAAACAAGGGTTGTGCTAAGTGATCTGTATGATCCATTTCCAGTTACAACATTCTATCCTATTTTGAAATAGGTACCCAGAATAAATTATCTTATATTTATTAAGTAACTTGCTCTACATTAACAGTACGTAAATGATCTAGCATCTTCATAATCTATACCAGGGTGTCCTCAAATTAGAACCCACAGATTGTCATCCACCTATTTTGTAAATAAAAGTTTTACTGCAATACAGCGACAGCCATGCAGCTTTCACATTATAGGAATAGAATTAAGTAGTTGCCAGATGTCTGCTGGCCCTTTACAAAAAAGTCTATTGACCTCTGAGCTAGGCTAAGTACTTGATAGTAGATATTATTAAAATTATTTCTATTTTCAAGGTGATTATAATTATTGTAAGTAGTCCCACTAATAATTGTCTCAAACTTCTCCTTGCGGAGAATAATTCCCTTTTCTGCTCCTAAGCCTCAGAGGAGACAATCCAAATCCAGCGAGCTGGGCCAGGAGCCAAACACTTTCATTACTCTTCTCAAACTGGAAATAATGCTTTCCTTTGGCTGCCTACCATAAGCAGTGGCAAAACCTTCAGATTCTGTTTTCAGAAAGGGAGTGGAATAAGCAAAAAACAATTACATTTCCACTTTTCCACTTGCAATGCTAAAAAACAAACAAACAAAAAACAACATGGAAAACTAAGAGCTGCTGCACTGTATCATTTAAGATGGTACTGTGGACACACCAGATACTGTGGGTTGAATTGGGTCCCCTCCACTGTTCCCAAATTCGTATGTTGAAGTCCGAAACCCAGCACCTCAGAATGAGAACTTATTTGAAAATAGGGTCTCTTCAGAGATAAGTTAAAATGAAGTTATTAGGGTGGGCTCTAAACCAATATGACTAGTACCCTTACAAGCAGAAGAAATGTGGGCTCAGACATATACAGACAGATGATACAAAGAGAAATGGTCGTCTATAAGCCACAGGGAGAGGCCTAGAACAGATGGTTCCTTCACAGCCTCATAATGAATAATGCCCCAACACCTTGACCTCAGACTTCTAACCTCCAGAAATTATGAAAAAATAAGTTTCTGCTGTTCAAGTCACTCAACTTGTGGTACTTTTTAATAACAGCCCTAGCAAACTAATATACCAGCAATGAAGGTTTTCAAGGGTCACATACTTTAGGTATAATTCCTAATACCAGAAACATAATATTTGACCAATCAATCACACACCAGAACAGTCTGAGGTACTGCCAAACCTATGGTTTTAAATACAAGCATTAAATGAATAGCTGCCATAAAAGTATATATTCTTCAGAGCCGGAAAATTTAGTCCTTAAAACAGAGGTTCTTTACTATAAATAATTATCTAGACAAATTTTGCTTAGTCAGTGCACAGGGGGTAGGGGGTAGAGTGAAGAGGGAAGCAAAACTATATAGCAGAGTAGTTTTTGGCCAATTATTAAATCTAAATACCTTAGTCTCCCTCTCTATAATAATACCTTCACAGAGTTAAGTATGAAGAAGTAAATTTAGAATAGTACTTGAGGTAGTAAGCACGCAGTTTCCTCAGATTATTTTACTCCAATCAATAATAACTGTGAAATTAATTCCACCAGACTCCAGTGTTACTATAGATTCTACAGAAGGATTCACTTGTTTGATTACATATAACATGTCAAGAATGATACCCCTCATCCAAAATCTTGGGAGGTGCATCATGTATAAATACATGTTTTCCAATGAATTTAGTTCTGGACTGCAAGTTAAAGAGTCTGTAGTTTTGCTCTTAAAAACTAAAAACCTCACCAAAATATAAAAGAGAATGTGAAGAAACACCATCCTCAATACAAGAAAACAGATGCATCTGCAAACCAGACTATGTAAATTTCTACCAAATACAGTGAAAGCTATACCAAAATGAGGAAGGATACCAAATCAAGTGAAGCTTCTTAGGATTTTGGGAAGACGACTGAGTCTTCTAAAAGAATGTGTTTGTGTGCATGTCCATCTATCCTTTTTTCTCAGCTGTGTCCCAGAATCCCTTTCTAACAATCTTTTAGGTGATCTACAGCTATATGGATAATTCATAGAACTCTAACTTGACAATACAGAAGAACAAAGTGGGGCAGTTCTAAAAGAGAATGAACCAGGTATCTTTACTATTTTGGGCCCAAATGAAGATGGAGGGTATGATCCAAACACCCGCAGATGACTACCTAAGAACCTATGATCTAAGGAGCTAACGACACGAAGTACACAAAGAACTGAAGGAAGCTCCTCTGCTAGACTGAAAGAAAACCCTGTTAGTGTGAGAGCTACTGGAACAGACAAACTTAACGGGTACTCACTTTTTGCCCCTCTCTACTCTATTCATTAGCAAATAGCTGTTTTGGAGAGAAGAATATTCTTCAAAGATATGTAAGGATGCAGCATAGGACATGAAGGAAAATATATGGGAGCAGAATAAACTGAGTGAACAGTCAATTGGTATATCTGAAAGAAATTATCCCAGGAAAGGAGAGGATGAATCTACAAACTACTCTTTATACACAACTTCAGAGAAAGTAAGCTCTGAAGCGAGACCTTAAGAATTCCAAGATAGAGGAAATACAGTACAAAGAGATGACTGGCAGAAATCAGGAAAGAAAAAAGGAAAATAAGACAATCACAGATAAAAGCCTAGAAATAACAAAAGGCAAAACATGATTTAACACACAGCCAGGAATCCAAACCACAGCCAAAAACTCAAGTCAGACCAGGTCACTTCCCTCAAAATTTTCCCTTGGTTTTCCACCTTACTTTAAGGGCCAAACCAAGTCTTTGCCAAAGCCTACGAGGCCACACATGATCTGGAATCTTGCTACCTCTTCTACTTCTTCTCCTACTGTTTTTGGCACTGGCCTCCAAACATGCCACCCCTCAGTGTATTTGCTCTTGTTCTCTCCGTTTCCTCTAAATATCTGCATGGTGTACAAGGTTTGCTTCCTCATCTCCTTCATTTATCTGCTCAAATGTCATGTAACACTGAATCCTTTCCTAACAACCTAATATAAAACAACTGATGCCCACCCAACATACTATTGCTTTAATCTTCTCACAGCAATTATCACTACAAGACAAGCTATAGGTATTAACTTGTTACTATCTCCTTCATCAAATCATAAACTCCATGAAGGCTGGAACTTCAATCTATTTTATTTACTGCTCTACCCACAACACCTAGAATGGTGCCTGATACACAGACACGCTCATTAAATATTTGATGCATGAATGAAGGACAATGACCTAAATAAGGCAATAACCTAAAACTAAAAGGAGAAGAAAAAATTACAACCAGAGAAAAGCTCATAGAAAATTATATGGTAGAAACATTTATGGAGAGAAAAACATAGAAATAAAATATTCAAAGACTCAATGGATGATAAACATGAAATAAAAATCGAAATTTCAGCCACTGTGGGTGGCTCAGTCGGTTAGAGGTCCGACTCTTGATTTTGGCTCAGGTCATGATCTCACAGTTCGTGAGTTGGAGCCCTGCACTGGACTCTGCACTGATATCACAGAGCTTGCTTGGGATTCTGTTTCCCTCTTTGCCCTTCCCCTGCTCACTCTCTCAACATAAAATAAACTTGAAAACAAAAATTTAAGTTTCAGAACAAGAAAGCATTATTTCCCCAACAAATAATTTTGCATTATTATATATACAAATAAAATTGCATTATTTCCCAGCAAAATCAACAGATTTAGCCTGGGTAAGTTAGTACTGAATTTTAGGGATAAAGAACTGAATCCTACAGGCATCCAGGCAAAAGAGAAGTGACCATGATGGTGCAGGGTGGTATGGAGGAATGGAAATGGAAAAGAGAAGAGCCTGATCCAAGACTTCCATTTAATGCTAGAAGACACTGGAGTAACATCTATAAAGTTGAGAGGGGAAAGCATGAAACAAGAATTTTGTAACTAGCCAATCTACCTTTCAGTTAAATAAGAAAGGCAACAGTCCAAAATAAATAAGAATGAACTCTTATTGAAAATTAAAAAAAAAAAACCCACCCCCCAACAACTTGATGATGATGTCTATACAAGCAAGATAAGTATAAAAATAAAAAAGCTGGGGCTAGAGAAGCAATGGATAAGGACTGGGTATGTGTGTGAAAACAGTGGGAATTTTGATTACAAAATAGAATGTAGTCATAATTCTTGACAATGAAAATACAAAAGCAAAACAAATTAGAGGACAGTTTCCTACTTCCCACCATAACAAGTTGAAAAACAATCAAAACCTGAGCACTGGGTGTTGTATGGAAACCAATTTGACAATAAACTATTAAAAAAAAAAAAAAAAGAAAAAGAAAAACAATCAAAACCCAAACATGAACATGGAAGGACAGGATTATAGGTTGATGTCAACCTTTTTATCTGCATTTTTCATTTCAGAGAAATACTATAGCAACAAGTAACCTTGCCATCAACACCAAAGTAGTTTTTATAATACAAAATTAATGTATTTATTATTGTTTTTACTGAAGTATATCATGACTTTGGTATAATGCAAGAGCTAATAAGGATTATTTCACATTAATTTTCTTAAGATTATAATTTTTTAAAATTTAAATTCAACTTAGTTAACATACACTGTAGTCTTGGCTTCAGGAGTAGAACCCAGTGATTCATCTCTTATATATGATACCCAGTGCTTATCCAAAAAAGTGCCCCCCTTAATGCCCATCCCCCCACCATTACAACTGTAAAATGTCACTAATTATTATAACATGAAAGGCAGGAGCAATCTGCCCTAAACTTTCTACACTAACAGTTTTCATTGCCAACATGAACAAATTAGCCTACTTTTGTTGCCTAATTCTCCTCTCCATGTATTTCCTTCTCCTCTTTGTTTACAGAGGCTCAATCAAGTCAAACACCTAGTTTCATTTGTAATTTCTAAGTAAACTTATTAAAATTCATTCAATATGATTATAAAGTTGTTTGATGGACACAGAATTTGAAATGAAGGGTATGGGTGCTCACTTCAGCAGCACATATACTGAAATCAAGGGTATGGAAATCAGGGTCTAACCTGGGGCTCAACAATCACAACTTTCACCATATTTAAGTAGAACCCTTAATACACCACTACAAGAACTTAAGTCTACTTTTGTAGACTTAAAGTATACTATTTGAAGACTACTGTTCTGAGCAATATTCATTTTTTCCTCAGTTTTATTGAGATATAATCGACATAACAACAATGTATTAGTTTAAAATATACAACATAATGATTTGAAATGTATATTGTGAAAAAATTACAATAAGTTACATCACCTCAAAAGGTTAAGAAATTTTTTGTGACAAGAATTTTGACAATCTACTCTCCTAGTAACTTTCAAATATACATTATTGTTTACTATAGTCAACATGCTATATATTACATCCTCAGAACTTATCTTATAACTAGTAGTTTCTACCTTTTGGCTGCCTATACTCATTTCCCCCAACCCTGGCAACCACCAAGCTCTTCTGTTTCTGAGTTCACTTTTTTCAGATTCCACATATAACTGAGAACATGCATTACTTCTTTCTCTAACTTATTTCATTTAGTATAATGTTCTCAAGGTCCATCCATGTTGCTGGAACACTGACAAGATATCTTTTTTATGGCTGGAGAATATTCCAGTGTACACATACACACGACTTCTTTATCCATCCATTGACAGACACTTAGGTTGTTTCCATGTCTTGGTTACTGAGAATAATGCTGCCATTAACATGCGAGTACAGATATCTCTTCTAGATAATGATTTCATTTCCTTTGGATATACACTCAGAAGTGGAATTGCTGGACCCTATGGTAGTTCCATTTTTAGTGTTTTGAGGAACCGTCATACTATTTTCCATGGTAGCTATACCAATTTACACTCTTACCAATAGTACACAAAGGTTCCCTTTTCTTTACATTCTTGCCAAAACTTTTTATCTCATCTCTTTCATAAAAACCACTGGAACAAGTGTGAGATGATACGTCACTGTGGTTTTGCTTTGCATTTCCCTGATGAACAGTGATGTTGAGCATCTTTTCATGCATCTCATGGCCATATGTATGTCTCCTTCGGAAAAATGTCTTTCCATTTCCTTTGCCCAAGATTTAATTAGATTGTTTTGCTATAGATTTGTGTGAGTTTTCTATATTTTGGATATCAATTCCTTATGTGAGATAGAATTTTAAATATTTTGTCTCATTCTGTAGGTTGCCTTCTCAATTTGTTGTTTTCCTTCGCTGTACTGAATGAAACCTTTTAGTTCAATGTAGTCCCTGCTTCGTATTTCTGCTTTTGGTGTCCAATCCAAAAAATCACTGCCAAGACTGAGGTCAAGAAAATTACTCCCTATGATTTCTTCTAGAAGTTTTTGGTTTCAGGTCTTACATTCAAGTCATTAAGCCATTCTTAGTTGAGTTTTGTATATGGTATAAGACAGTGGTAAAGTTTCATTTTTTTGCATGTGACTGTTCAGCGTTCCCAACACCACTTATTGAAAAGATTGCCCTTAATCCATTGCGTATTTCTGGCTTTGTCATAAATTATATATACATGGGTTTGGTGCTGGGCTCTCTTTTTGTTCCATTGATCTATGTGTCTATTTTTATGCCAATACCATACTGGTTTGGTTACTACAGCTTTGTGATATAGTTTGAAATCAGAAAATGTGATGCCCTTAGCTTTGTTCTTCTTTTCAAAGATCATCTGGATTATTTGGTATCTTTGTGGTTCCATACAAATTTCAGTACTGTTTTTTCTACTGCTGTCCCAATGCCATTGGAATTTTGATAAGGACTACACTGAATCTGTAGATTGTTTGGGTAGTGTATTTAACAATTTTAATTCTTCTAATCCATGAGCATGGAATATCTTTCCATTTATTTTTATCTTCTTCAATTTTTTCCAGCAAGGTCTTATTTGTTTTCAGCACACAAATCTTTTACCTCCTTGATTAGATTTATTCCTACCTATTTTACTCTTTTTAATGCACTGTACATCTTTTTAATGGGACTATTTTCTTAATTTCTCTTTCTGATAGTGCATTACCAATGTATAAAAAGAAACACAACAGATTTATGTATACTGATTTTATATCCTGAAACTTTACTGAATTTATTAGTTCTAACAGTTTTTTTGGTGAAGTCTACAGTTTTATATATATATATATATATATATATATATATATCATGTCATCTACAAATACAGATTTCTTTCTTTTTTCTTAATGCAGGCAATTATTGCTATGAACTTTCCCCCTTAGAATTGCTTTTGTTACACCTCAAAAGTTTTGGTATGTTATTTTCCATTTTCATTCATCTCAAGACATTTTTTGCTCTTTTATTTCTTTTATTGACTCACTGGTTGTTCAGTAACATGGTATCTCTTCTGCATAGTTTTAAAGGTTGTTTTTTTTTTTTAATTCTAGAATTAGTTGAGTAAGACTACTCTGTATAGAGTCTATTTTGTTTCAACCTTTGTCTTCCTCAGTTGTGGAAATAAACTCTTGTTCATATTCCCCTCATAGACAAGTCACTCCTCCAGTTAATCATTTCAGAATGTGAGTGGATTTCACAATGGGGAGAGGAGAATTTTTAGGAGACTATATCTAAAAGTCACAAGAAAGGTAATGCCTGATATATGGCAGGACCAAGTAGAAAGAAGGGGTGCATAAAAGATAATAACCCAGGGGCTTATTATTATTATTATGTGGCTCAGTCAGTTAGGCATTCAAATTGCTTTCAACTCAGGTCATGGTCTCAGTTTGTGAGTTCAAGCCCCGCATCAGGATCAGGTTCCACATGGACAGTACAGAGCCTGCTTGGGATATTCTCTAAATAAATAAATAAATAAATAAATAAATAAATAAACAAACAAACAAACAAACTTAAAAAATAACAGCCCAAATTTTAAGTATCTATGATGTACCAGGAACTTTTTCTTTCTATTTTTTTTAAATTTTTTGTGTTTTTTACTTATTTTTGAGAGACAGAGACAGCACAAGCAGGGGAGGGTCAGAGCGAGAGGGAGACACAGAATTTGAAACAGGTTAAGGCTCTGAGCTAGCTATCAGCACACAGCCTGACGTGGGTCTCAAACCCACGGACCGTGAGATCATGACCTGAGCCGAAGCCAGACACTTAACCGACTGAGCCACCTAGGCGTCCCAGAACTTTTTCTAGGTATCTTAACAACATTTGCTTCATACCTATAAAATTTATATTATTTCCACTTTCAGAAGAGGAAGTTAAGGCTGAGAGATTAAATAACTTCCCAAAGTTCACAAAGGTACTAAGAGGTAGGACTAAGATTTGCACTTAAATCTATCTGGCCACAGAACCTATGCTCTTTGAACTATTTGCCGTGCTTCTCCTGGCAACACAGAGCTTGGTTCATTTACTACTTTGTCATTTGTAAGTAGAAAATGGAGGTTCTGGTTTAGTAGAAATTTAGCCTTGGATTTCATTCCAGATCCAAGTAAGTTTTTATTTATTTTTCTTAGAGCCTAGGTGGTTGTCTGAAAAGAAACAAAGTCTAAGGAAGAGCTTGAGTTGCACCCAAAGGAAACAAATCATTTACATTCTTTCCTTTTCCACTCACCTGAATCCCTGCAGTCCCACATTCCTACCTCATTTCCACCTCTCCCATTCTCACTTCCACTAAAGGCCTGGGGAACTGAGACCAAAATGTGAAGAGCCTAAACTTATATTCCTATAACCACACATTAATTCAACAAGTATTCAAAACTATTGTATGTATTGGGAATAAATATGTTAGAAAGCAAAGCCAAATAAATCTATCCTTCCTTGGAGTTTACATTCTAATAAGGAGAGAATGATAGAAAACAAGTAGCAAAATTTTAAAAGGATATCAGAAAAAAATTTAAAGGTACTTATTAGTACCAGGAAATAAAGATAACACAGAGGCGAGACAAAGGATGGAGGCGGTAGTGGCAGTGATCAGGGGCCAGTTCATCGAGGGGGTACCAGTGAGCAAGTACATGAAAAGGTGAGTAAAGGAACAAGTCATGTGGCTATTTGAGAAAATAGAGTTTGAGGTTAAAGAAGCAGCAGTTCAAAGATCCAGAATGGAAAGCCAGTGGTATTAGAGCAGAATGGGCAAAAGGGGAGTAGAAATTGAAGGCAAAAGAAATTTGGAGCAGGAAACAATACAGTTTGAGATCCAATGAAAAAATGTAGTTTTTTATCCTTAGGACTATAAATTCATTTATGACTTTATTTTTCCTTCTAAATACAATTACATGAAACCCCATGAAACTATAAAACACAATATTAAAAGTATTTTTCAAAGACAAGTTGGAATAGTTTATATACATGTATGGTGGTTAGTTTTATACATTATTTCTATTCAAATTATTCAAAAAAATTAAGCATCCTCTCATATGTTGGTTTCAAAGCTGACATCTGATATTATCATATTCATAAGGCTCATCTGATTATAATACTTACAGAGACAGGAAGTCAACCTTCTTTAAGAAGCTAAAAATCCTTGGTGTGTTCACTTTAAAAAGCTAGGGATTTAGTCAAATTGAACATTTGAAAAGTTTCTCCTAGGTTAAAAATTAAAAGTGGAAAAAAGAACCCTCCATTTTACGTCATAACATCTTTGCATTAAAACAGAAGTAAATGAACAGAATCCTGTGTTAAAATAAGAAACATAGCAGTAGAGTTCTTATCCAAAGTCCTAGACATCAAATTATTTGGAATTGTACTGTTTGTAGCATACCTATTTCTTAACGAACAAAGAAACTGTTTCTTGGAAAATGCTTGTAAAGAAACTCTATATATAAACCTATATCCCATCAATTCACATTATTATAGTAGAAGCCTTAAGAGGAAATATGATTTTTCCCTTGTACCTCCTCAGTTCTTATCTCTAGTAAACTTAAGCTGGAAACTCCAGAGCTAGCATTCATAGAGGAACAGACATCTTCAAGGAAGTACATCTGTGATGAAGTTACTCATGAAGAAACCAATATAAGAATATCAGCTGGGAAGCACTGAGTAATGTGTATGCAATACACTTTAAACTAACATAACACTGTATGTTAATTATACATCAATAAAAAAGAGTATTAGCTAGGTCAATATTTAATTATATTTAATTCTATATAAGCATATAATTTGTTATAAAACCCAGATTTTAAAATGTTCGTTAAGCATATAAAATGCCAAAATTCTATTTAGGCTATTGAATTAGAATCTTCATTCAAAATTTCTCTCAGTGGTCTTACTCCCAAGTAATAAATGAATGATACTATTTCTCCAATTACATTATGTGTATATCGCAATTTGACAACACAAGCACAATTCAATCAAGTGCATCCTTTTCCGACAAATATAATTTACAATAACTCGGTTACAACAAAAATGTTTCTGAGCTCTGTTTCACTACAGATAGTGTGATCACAAGAGGAGCTATTCTATAAGAGACAGCTCTAACAAAAGTTCTTATTATAAAGTCTTAAAACAGTTTAGGAGAAATTTAAAAATAAACTACAAATATAAAGGCCCTCAAAAAGAGTTAAATAAAAGCTACTTAAAGGTAGACACCTGGCTGCCATCACTTTCAAAATACATCACAATCATACCACTCCTCAACAGCTCCACTACCCCACTTGGTCTGAGCCACATCGCCTCCCCCTTGAAGAACTGCAATCATCTCCTACTTACTCTATGGTCAATCAGGCCTACTATGAATAGTCTATATAATGCCTGAGCTTATACACTGCTCATCTCACCTCATGATTCTGACCTACCTTTTTATTTTTCTATAGCAGTTATTATCTTCTAACATGCTATAACATTTACTTGTATTTACAGCCTGTTTTTTCTTATTGGAGTACACACTCCACGAGGGCAGTAATCTTTGTTTTGCTCTCTGACATACTCTATGCACTAGAATAGGACCTGGCACGTGATAGAAGGTCAGCTGTAGAAGGAACAAGCAAGTTTCAGCTTATGAAACAAATAAGAAACAGTCACTAGGTTTGATAAATATTAATTATGACAAAAATATGCATGATGTGCTCTTATTATACAGAGTTTTACATACCAGATAAAATAAGCAGTTCGATGATTTCTGCATCTCCAAGATAGGCAGCAGCATGCAGTGGAGTTCTCTTCTCATTGTCCTGTGAGAAGAAGGCAAGGTGGAAGTTTTAATATAAACTTGATTTCAGTATACTTTAAATGAAGAAAAACCATAAACTACCAACTTGCTAGTTCCATAACCCTAGTCTAAGTCAGCAAGTCCCATTAACAAAATATCTCCTTGCTAGGGTAAGAAAGACCTGAAAAAATAGTTTGGCCTTAAAGGAATGGTTTTATAAAGTGCAGCAGAAATAAAACCTAAGGTGACAAAGAAATAACTTCCTAGGCCTTCTTTGAATAAAGATGCCTATATGCTGCTAATATACATAGACAAATTTCTTTTACTTCATCCTCCCCAATATATTTCTCCCCAATATATTTCCACAATTCTACACAGTTTGGAATTATTAATTTAACTAAATAAAACAAACCTTAACAAACCAAAAGATTTGCTTATCAAAATGTTTCCACAGTACCCCAATATATTTCTTTGGGGATTTGAAATTATCCCTTAAAACTGTCATAAGGTTTTTCTTTAAATTCCTGCCAATTTTGTTTGTGGCTGTAAAATATTCCCATCTTTGTAAACATAAAAATATATAGTCTTCCATTTTGCACAACAAAGGGAACCAGTGAAAAACAAAAAGGCAATCTAACTGAAGGGGAGAGGATACTTGCAACTGATAATCTCCCATTAGGGGTTAATATCCAAGATATATCAAGAATCTGTATGACTCAACACCAAAAAAAAAAAAAAAAAACCCCAAACAATCCAATTAAAAAATGGGCAGAGGACCTGAATAGACATTTTTCCAAAGAAGACATACAGATGGCCAACAGACACATGAAAAGATGTTCAACATCACTAATCAACAGGGAAATGTAAATTAAAACCACAATGAGGTATCATTTTACACCTAGCAGAATGGCCAAAATGAAAACAAGAAATAACAAGTATTGGCAAGTGTATGGAGAAAAGGGAACCCTCATGCACTGTTAATGGGAACACAAATTAGTGCAGCCACATTGGAAAACAGTAAGAAAGTTCCTAAAAAAATTAAAAATAGAATTATCATATGATCCAGCAATTCCACTACTGGATATTTACCCAAAGAAAAGAAAAACACTAATTCAAAAAAATATATGCATCTCTATGTTAACTGCAGCATTACATACAACCATGGAAGCAAAACAAGTGTCCATCCATTTATGGACAAAAAAGATGGAAAAAGAAGATGTGGTGTGTGTATATATATATATGTGTGTGTGTGTGTGTGTGTGTGTGTGTGTGTGTGTGTGTGTGTGTGTGTGTGTGTGTATACACACACACACACACACACAATGGATATTCTCAGCCACAAAAAAAAAGAATACAATCTTGCCATTTGCAATAATGCTAAGTGAAATAAGTCAGTCAAAGAAAGACAAATACCATATGAATTTATGTGGAACCTATGAAACAGAACAAATGAACAACAACAACAAAAAAAGAGACAAAAAAACCCCCACCACTCTAAAATACAAAGAACAAACAAGTGGTTGCAAGAGAGGAGGTGGGTTGGGGGGTGGAAGAGCTCAGAGTACTCTTATCTTGATAAGCACTGAGAAATGCATAAAACTATTGAATCACTACACTGTACACCTGAAACTAATAATGTATTTAATTATACTTTCATTAAAAAAAATAAGTCTTCCAAATCTTCCTTCAAGAAGAAAAGCTACACCTAACACAAGGCGTCATGTACCTCCCCTGCTTAAAACACTAATGATCTCCAGTTTGAGAGGCAAGATTGTGGGGTAAAGTGACATTCAGGGATTTTTATTCATGTTTCCACCTCAACTAAAATTCAAGAGTATTGACGACTTGGTTGCATCTGAGAAAGCTATTTATTTAGATTTATTTTGAAATTTACACCCAAATTTTTGGATCAAGCTTTGTGATAGATTGTTAGTTGTTTTCCATTATTTATTTTCCCTTTTGCCCTTAAGAATAAAGTTGTAGCTGGTTATTTACCCATGCAGTAAAAGAATATATTCCTAGTCTGTCTTTAGGTTTTGTTACTTAGTGTGGATCAGTATGGTATGGGAGTTGGAAGTAAAGACACAACTTTCAGGTCATCTTTAACTTAGACAACCACCTTAGGGCTGGACTAATACTTTCCCACTTCCCACAGACTGGAAGGCAGATGTGACATGGAGCCAGCTTTGATTCTACAGGGGTTAGGCCAATATCCTAGCAGACTGTCAAGCAACAAGATCTTGAATGATCTTACAGAACAAAGTTGCTCCACAAACCTGGACCACTAACTCCTATACTATTTTGAGAAATAAATTTCCTATTTATTTATTTATTTATTTATTTGAGAGAGCTTATGCACGTGGAGGAAAGAGGCAAAGGAAGAAAGAGAATCTTAAGCAGGCCCTATGCCCAGCACCGAACTCAATGCAGGGCTTGATGCTACAAACCCTGGAATCAGGACCTGAGCTGAAATCATGAATTGGGACATTCAACCAATTGAATCACCCGGGTGCCTCAATAAATTTCTCATTTAAAGAGGTATTGAACTTTGGTGTCTCTTACCATATTAGAATATTATAGTTTTCAAAATTTAGGAAAATGAAAAAGTTCATTTCACAATGCAGTAATTTTCTAGTTTGGCAATATCCTGAATGCTCTAAGAAAGAATAGCTGGACAACTGAGAAGAAGGAAAAAAGTTGCTAGTCAAAAGAAGGGTTAGAAAAATATTAATAGGCAATCCAATAAAGGTTTAACAGTAGCATATAAAAAGGTATCATAAAGATGTGTGTAACATAACTATCACTGATTCTTCATTGGCTTTTTCATAAAATTTTAATATATTTGTGATACTGTGGGTTTTTTTTTTTGGTCATTTAAATATTAACAGGTGCTTCAGTACTGGGAGGTTGGTATAGGGGCTATTAAAATTGTTTAGTAATAAGAACTCGTGTGTCTCTAACCATAATTAATTTCCACAAGATGTTTTTTATTCCAAACAGAATTCTTTACACAGAAATCATTGAATAGTTGTTGATAAAGCTAGCTCAGAATTATTAAAATCTCAGACTTAATTTAAAGCTGCGTCCTAATTTGGTCATTGTAATAAAAGGATCCTTGGTTTAAGGCTTTTCAGTGTTAATCATTAACAGAGCAAACTTTCCTAGAGTATAGAAATATGATGAGACTTACTCAAACTGAGAAACATATCTATTACCAAAGGATAAACTACACACACAGCACACAAAGTGAATCACTTATGTGTGAGAGATGTCTGGAATTCTATGACTCAATGCCTTGAATACTATCACTGTATTTTATGACTCATGAACAGTTTTCCTCTCTACAAATCAAACTGAAGGAAAAAAGGAACACACTGGATAATTTTAAAGGAAATAAATCTACACCTATCTTTACTATAGTTAAAAACTGAAAATTACACAATTTTTAAGATTCCCCTTTAGCAAAATTTATTAAAATGAAAAATGACTATCCCCTTGTTCACACTAATTCTACTTCAAGGAATTTTTAGATAAAGATATTCCTATATATATGCAAACAAAATGATTAAGTATATTTATTAATCATTGTAGGAAGCAAAATGCTGGAAACAATTTAAATGCCCACCAACAGGGGAAGGGTTATCTAAAATGAAATACAAGCTCTTAACCAACCTTCATTTAATTGACTCACATGATTAATCGATATTCTGTTTTCCTGTGTAAAACTAAAGACTTTAGTACACCTTGTATTTTGACTATCAGGCTACCACTAGTAAGCACTTTTATTTACACAATTGGGTATCTGTTTATTAAGGATAAGATGTGTTTGTTACCAGAAATGTTTGTCCAAATTGCTATCACAACTATGTGATTTAAATATTATTTAAACTGATAAAAAAGGAATGGGGAAAGCCAAATTCTTTCTATGACTACTAGACTATCAAAAAACTGCTACTGAAATGGGTGTGGCTGAGAAATGAATCACAAGGCAAAGAGTCAACAAATGGAGTGGTTTTGCCCTAAGTTTGATTTTTTTTTTTAATGTTTATGTTGAGAAAGACAGAGAGAGAGACAAAGCACAAGCAGGGGAGGAGTAGACAGAGAAGGAAAGAGATAATCTCAAGCAGGCTCAATACTGTCAGAGTGGGGCCTGACCTGAGGCTCAATCCCACAAATGGTGAGATCATGACCTGAGCCGAAATTCAGAGTCGGACGCTTAACTGACTGAGCCACCAAGGTGCCCCCTAAACTTTACTCTAAAATGTCTAAATCCTCACATCACTTAAAAAAAAAACTCAAAATGGGTTATAGATAATACACTGGGGGCAGGGTCTATGCAAGGAAGAGAACAATGAACAGCAGACGCCATGCTGTCAACAAAAAAGCCTCAGCTCAATTAGAAAAAGATGGCTGTCAAATAAACATTGTTACAATAAAATGCTTAAAGATCACTTTATATAGTTCCCTCTGTCAGACCCTGATTCACTTATTAACTACCAGTTATGAAAGATATCAGATGAAGAACTAGTTGTACATTCATAAAATGAAGTACTATGTAAGGATTCTACATCCTATTTCGTTGTGTAGGTTTTTTTCCCTCCACATCTAAGCAATGCTCCAACTCAGACCAGGGGATAGCATCAGATCCCATCAGCTAAAGTTCAGTCTTACAAGAAGACCTCCCCCTGCACTTCAAATGCCAAAAGCAAGTTTAATACCTGTACTTCTTCTAACCAAATGGCAATTAACCAGAGGTTCCCCTGACACCCTCCTTGCTACAGTGCTTACAGGGTTCAGGAAACCAGTTTTTCTCACTAGATTTCCAGTTCATTATAAGAACATTAGAGGATAGGAATCAATAGCCAGAGGGAAAAGAACCATAGAGTGAGATGATAAACAAAGAACTTTCATCCTGGTAGCGTTTTGGGTCCAGCATGGTGGCAGGTGTAAGCGTTTCTGGTTAACCATCCTGGAAGTTCTCCAAACTCCCTCCTTTGGGACTTTTATGGAGGCTTCTTTGCGTAGACATGGTGATTAAATCAACATCTGCTGGCAACTAGCTTTAATCCTCTCCCCAGAGAGGACCACGGGGGGGGGGACTTAAAGTCCCAATCCTCAAATCGCAAGGTTGGCTCCACTGGCAAGGAGTCCCCCCCCCCCCCAGTTCTAAGCTTTCCAAAAGTCACTTCATTTACATATAAGACATCTCTCATTATTCTCTCACAGGAAATTCCAAGGGTTTTTATGAGCTCACTGCCAGAAACAGGAACAGAGACCAAATATATACTTTTTATTATAAATCACAGTATCACACTATGCTCCCAATTTAAAATAACAAGCAGACCTCAATGTTCCTTATCAATGGAAAAGTCTCTGAAGCATAGTGTTGAATGAAACAATGCAGGCTTAGAACAACGGTATGATAAAAGGTTCTACACCCACTTAGGCTTAAATATCATAAGTATCTTTGGAAGGATACTCAAGAAACAGAGATTACCTCTGGGTGAACTGGAACTGGCAGATAGGGTTTAAAGTGTGAGAAATAGTTTTCACTATTTGTGGCTTTGGTATTGGAGTTTTTACCATGTACATGTTTCAAAAAGTAAAAGTAAAAATAACATTTATTCCATCTGAAAAGCTATTTATTAAAAAATCCTAAAAATACTTGACCATCCCAGGCATTTCACAAGTATCAGGTATCCATTACAAAAACAATGTTTCTCAGATTTGAATCAGTTTTTTAAGAAACCACTGCTTCTCAATGTAGAATAAATAATCTTAACTAGATCTTAAAATAATCTCAACTAGAATTATTGAATACATATACTAGACACAAACAACAAACAGCAACTCATTTAGATTTTGCTCATATGTTATGAAGTACACTTTTCTTATAGTTCTTATGTAAATACTCAGAAAAAATATTTTGTGCATTTGACTAGGACAATCAAAAGTTAACTACCCAGCCTCCCCAAATAAAAACAAACGAAAAAGCTGTATGTCTTACAAGCAATTATCCTCAAAGAAGATGACCTACAATAGATGGGTTAAGAAGATCCGGGATTGCTAACAATTTGGGGTTGGGCCACAGGAATATGCTGCGCTGGTATGTTACAGAAGAGTGGCTGGAACATGAAGGAGCTTCATGGTGATACAGCAGTTCTGTATCTTAACATGTTGGTAGTTATACAAATCTACACGAGTGACAAAACATCCTATGATTATTCATAAAGACTATACCACAACTACCACATCCTTTCCTCCCCCAAATAAATGAATGCAAAAAAAAAAACTGGTGAAATCCAAGATGATCTGTACTCTAGTTAGTTGTATTGTGCCAATATCGGTTTCCTGGGTTTGAGAATGCACAGTATGATGTCACCACATTTGAAAAATCTGGTTGATGGAAAGGATCACTTCTGCAATTACTGATGTATCTATAATTTCTTTAAAATAAAGTTTTTAAGAAATATTAAAAAAAAATCCTGTATTATATTTTGGTTTATATGTTGTGTTATAGTGAGCTCCAAAAGCAGTCTATAAAACATAAGCAAGCAAGACTGGACAACCTAGGCAATGAGGCTGTGAGAAAGAAGGGAACCACAGTGGATCCCAAGCACAGGTCAGAAAAAGGGTTCTAAGGGGAAGTATCTTAAGTAAAATCCAGGAACTAAAACTGCACTTATGCATTCTCAATATTTTGTGTAGGAACTTTTAATGTGAAGCAGATTTTAAGATCAGGTTGGAATAAGAGGAAACATAGGGTAGGAAAATAGAAAAGTGGTAAGTTAGAAATGTTAAAGTGAAAGAAAGTGAAACAGAACATTTGTACAAGAAATACTTAAGAGACTATGAGAATTCATCCACTTACATGGATTAACCATGACTTTCATAGCAAGGACTCAGGTCTGTAATTCTGCCCCTGTCCAAGAACTCAAAGTGTTTATGTATATTAGCTGTAACTTCTTAACAACAGTAATTCTAGCAATCTCAACCATTAACACTTACCTAGTGCTTAAATGTCCTTTCTGGAAGCACTTTACCCTGCAGGGGTAAGGAACTGAATTGTGTTTCCATTTTTTACAGATAAAGAAATCAAGTCACAGAAAGGTTTAAGGAACTTACTCAACATCATGTGGCAGTGCCAGAATCAAGACTCAAACACAGGCAGTTGGGCTGACTTACTACACAGCCTCTATCTGTAATGCTCCACTATGCACTTAACCATGGCATGGTCCACTTAAAACTAATAATTCTCCTTCAAAACAGTCTGTGGCCTGACTTCATTTTTCTTATCAATTTTTTACCATAATGTTCTTAGTGATTTTCCCCCTTTCTTTTATTTGTACTATCAGACTGAAACGACCATATTTAATATTCAGGTATTATTTTCCAATGTTCAGTTTCTGGTCCACAGAACTCAGATGAACTTACCTAAGACTTATCAGATCCACTCTTGTCTTACCCATTCATAAATCAGTTATACTGCCTGGTTGCTCTCAAGACTGCACTCAAGGAAGCTCCATGGTGAACCTCAGCCTTGGCATATGGTTCTGTAAGGTGGTGGTGGACATCTGTAGCTGCTTCAAATAAAAGAATTCTAGCTTACTCTGGTACAGAAGTGGTGCTTTGTATACTTACAGCTATTTGGTACAATCCTTATATTATGTATTACTTTTTTTTATTTTTAAGATTTTATTTTAGGGAGAGAGAGTGCAATCAGGGAGAGGGACAGAGAGAGAGAATATCTTAAGCAGGTTCTATGCTCAGTGTGGAGCCTCATACGGGGCTCAATCCCATGACCCTGCGATCATGACCTGAGCTTAAATCAGAGGTAAATGCTCAACTGACTGAGCCACCCAGGTGCCTCGATTGTGTTTTATTTTTAAATTTACTACTATCCTCCAACCTTATCCTCTCATCCTCAAATCACATTAGAGATCCAACTGATTTACCAGTTAGCAGATCCCACTTGGAAGGCAATTTCACATTCATTAAACCATTAGCTACCGTGCTCAATCCCTGTAGCGGCTGGCATCACCACCTATCATCTCCACTCTACCTCCATAACCTGATATTCAAAAGCCACTAACGTACAGCTGGAACCACAACAGTTAATTTCTACTAAGAGAATGAGTAATGGCACATCTCCATCATTCACCTTTGTTCCGTTCACCCAGAATGTCTTTCCTCTGCCCAAATCCCTTCTATTCTTCATAATCCAAGTTCTACCAAGTCTTCAAGACCATGTGAGTACACTGAGATCACTCTATCCTGTATTTCCTATTATGACATTATCATCTGTACCAGCGTGGGCATTTTGGGTATTGTTCAGTTTTGGGCTTATGTCATGGCTTCATTATTAGGTACTTAAATATCTAGAGAAAGCAAACTGTCTAATTTTATGCCCAGAGAGCACTTGGCTCAAAGTTATATAACTCATAGGCACTAGAGAGATGTAAACAAATTAAAGTATTAATGAAGAAAATTTGTCATGAATCATGATATTCTAATGTATTATGGGTTGTAGATCGCTATAATAGATTTTAGGGCACATTCTAGAACTGCCACTAAAAGATGGCTATCCAAATTCCTGGGTACAGACAACTCTTCATAAATGAATTAAAAACCAGTTTTAAGATGTACACTATGACTCTTTCCCAAGAAATACTTTGAAAAGCTCTATGGAACCTTAAAGTTTCAGATTATTACTTGAAAAATCATTAGCATTTAGTAGAGCAACGTAACTTGAAGTAAAAAGTGTTTCAACTTAATTATATTATTATCTTGTTCTCCTATTGCCCTTAATAGTTACTACTTAATACAGGTATTAGATATTACTGGGTGCAAGTGACAGAAATCTAAACTAAACCAGTTTAGGCAAATGGATTTATTAAAAAGAGTGAATACATAAAAGTTAAAAAAAATTTTTTAAGTGGGGGGAGGGTGCCTGGATGGCTCAGTAGGTTAAGCATCCAACTTCAATTCAGGTCATTGTCTCATAGTTTGTGTTTTCGAACCCCACATCAGGCTCTGTGCTGACAGCTCAGAGCCTGGAGCCTGCTTTGGATTCTGTGTTTCCCTCTCTCTGCTCCTCCCCCATTCATGTTCTGTCTCTGTCTCCCAAAAATAAATAAAAGTTAAAAAAAAAAATTAAAAAAAAAGTGAAACACCTCATGGAATTAGGTACCAAACAAAACAAAATTTACGTAAGGAAGGGGCATGGCAAGGCCACAAGAACTAGAATCAAGCACCTGACACATTCAAGACCATCTTTTGTCTCTGTTTTTCCATGTATCAGCTTTCCCCCCACTTCACCAACAGTACTTTTCCTCATAGTATGAAACAAAGCCGTCCAAACAGCTCCAGAGATTTTACTCTTAGAACTTCAGTAATCTAAAGACAAGTCGTTTAATTCCAAAATCCTAATATAGTATTCTGATTGACCTTATTTTGGTTAGCTCCTCACTCATGTACTAATCAAGTGAGAACAGGTAAAGAAGTTATACTGTATGTATAAAATACAATGTCAACATACTGTTTCATAGTAACTATGTGGAATGGGAAGAGTTTCTCAGAAAATGAGGGCAACCCTACAGATATTTTGTGGTAGGCACGGCATAAAGCACTTGAAACAGCTGTTTTATTTTGCAAACTTATTGCATAGTTTAACATATTATTTTTAAAGATGAGGAAACTGCCTTCAAACTCATGCTCTTCATCAAAATGCTCTATTGACCATTATAATTGCCAACTACAACTAAATGTAAGCAGTCCGTTCAATCCCTATGCATTCGAAGCTGGAGGAGTTGTGGCTTTTCGAGTCTTAAAAGCAGCAAAACTGCTGCAAGTAAAATGCTCAGCAATTTGGGCTGGAGTTTTCTCACACCTGAAGCTGGAGGCGGAGTTTCTGCACATCTTAAAGAAGCTGAAATCTAGCTTACTTCTAGACAGTGGACAGAACTATCACTAGCCTATAAATGATGCATTTCTCTATTCCCTTTCTATAGTCACACAGAAAGGAAAAATATTAGCTAAGGAACAATTAAGTAATAAAACAAAATACCTTTCTTTTCATCCCTTTAGAAAAGCTGTATTAGCAAGGGATCAGGATTGCATGTATTTAAATACTAGAGACATTGCACAGGTATGTATGTCTAAACTCCTAAACTTTAGAAAACTTAGCAAGAATAATGTTACTGACAACTCACCAAGAAACATGTAATATAATTGGGTATATTTTATTTTATTTTTTAACATTTATTTATTTTTGAGTGACAAAACAAGACAGAGCATGAGTGGGGAAGGGAAAAGGGGAGGGGAGGACACAGAATCCAAAGCAAGCTCCAGGCTCTGAGCTGTCAGCACAGAGCCAGACACGGTGCTCAAATTCACGGACTGTGAGATCATGACTTGAGCCAAAGTCAGATGCTTAACCAACTGAGCCACCAGCTATTTTTAAATAATGTAAAAAGAAGTAGTTAATTCTGCTGGTTAAACTAAAAAAACAAAAACATTTCATCTCAAATAACATATCTTACACATGGCAAAAGATTAGTCATAAATCCTAATCTCTTCACTACAACAAAGGTAATCCAAACTTTAAGAAGTCCAGAACACTATGATAGATGTTCAATAAGTATTTCCTGGCTTGAAATTATCAAACTCATGGACAAAACTCATAAGTCAGATAAAAATTAGTCCAATAGAAGCACAATTCAAAATGTAAAGTAACTAGAAAAGTTTAGTTTTTGAAAGTAACAATCACTTGGATGATAGTAGACAAGAAGATTTTACATAACCGCCTCAATTATCTTTGAAACAGAACACTGTAATCAACACATTCTAGGTAAGCTAGGGAAGGGGGGTGAGAGACAGGGAAGGGGAAAGAGAGGCAGGAAGAGGGAGTAATGTTATTCTCTTAGTTCAATACTGTATTAATGGGATTTTTAAAGCAGCACCTTCAGGACACAAAATTAATGTTTATAATTAGTTCTTTAATTGTATCCTATGTAGCTTTCCAAGTACAGAAAAACACCAATTAAAAATGGTATAACGGGTGTCTGGGTGGCTCAGTAGGTGTCCCACTCTTGCTTTTAGTTTAGGTCTCACAGATCTCACAGCACAGAGCCTGCTTGGGATTCTCTCTCCCTCTCTCTGTGCCCCTCTCCCAGTAACACTCTTTCTCTCTTAAAAAAATAAACATTTTTAAAAAATAGTTTAAAAATCAGTAAGATTTACTCTTATATAGGATAGGAACAAAACAGTTGATTTAGCAACTCAAAGACATCATCCAGGTCTAAGAAATTCTACCTTTCTACTTTGCCAACCACAACCACATAACCAATGTATAGGCTCATCCAAGCTAGTATACCCCAAACAGCAGCCAGCAACAGGAAGGGAAAAAAAAAAAAAAAAAAAAAAAAAGCCATCTCTTCCTCTCTTGTGTTATTTGTATATTAATTTTTTTTTTTTTTAGTTTACACAATCACCTGGGTGGCTCAGTTGGTTATGTACCCAGCTTTTGGCTCAGGTCATAATCTCTATGCTGACAGTTCAGAGCCTGGAGCCTGCTTCAGATTTTGTGTCTCCCTCTCTGCTCCTCCCCACTCACACTCTGTCTCTCTTTCTCAAAAATAAAAACGATGGGGTGTCTAAATGACTTGGTCGGTTAAGTGTCTGACTTCAGCTCAGGTCATGCTCTTGTGGTCTGTGAGTTCAAGCCCTGCGTCAGGTTCTGTGCTGACAGCTAGGAACCTGGAGCCTGCTTCGGATTCTCTGTCTTCCTCTTTTTCTGTCTCTCTCAAAAATAAACATTAAAAAAATTTTTTAAATAAACATGAAAAAAAAAACTTTAACAAAAGAGAGATGATTGTTTTAGATTCAAAGCAAAATGAAAGTAAAGTACAGAGATCTCCAATATACTCCCCACCTTCAGGTGTGCACAGCGTCCACCATTACCACCAGCCCCTAATAGAGTGATACATTTGTTACAAATGATGAACCTACACTGGCACATCATAATCATCCAAAGTTTATCTTGGGTTTCACTCTTAATGATGTAAATTCTAGGACTTTGGACAAATACATAATGACATTTATCCATCATATGATCAGAGTATTTTCACTGCCCTAAAAATCTTCTGTGGTCCCTGATCATTCATCTCCATTCTCCCCCAACCCTTCATGTTTATACTCTCTTCATAGCTTGATACTCTGCTGTTAGGTTCATACACATTAAGATTTGTTAATGTCTTTCTGAAGAAATGCCGCTTTTATTATTATGTAATACCCTTTTTAATCCCTGATAACTTTCCTTGCTCTGAAGTCTGCTCTGTCTGAAGTATACATAGTTACTCTTGCCTTCTTTTGATTGTTAGCATATTTTTCAGCATCCATTTACTTTTAACATATAGATTTCTTTTTATTTAAAGTGAGTTTCTCAGAAACAACATATAATTAATTGGACCTTGTTTTATGATCCACTATGACAATTTCTGCCTTTTAACTGGTACATTTAGAGCATTATTGATATAGGTGATTAATATCTACTATATTTATTATATTTTTGTTTGTTTTCCTCATTTTTTGTTCCTATTTTTATCTTTCACTTTCTCTGCCTTTTGTGGTTTTAACTGAACCTGTAGTATGACTCCATTTTCTCTTTATTCTCAGTATATTGGTTATACTTTAAAAATACATTTTTTAATGGTTGCCCTAGAGTTTACAGTATAAATTCACAACTAATCCAAATCTATTTTTAAATATCAGTATATCACTTAATGGGCAGTATGTCTTACTAATAAATAACAAACTAATCCTAATTTTCCCTCCTGTCCCTTGTATCATTGCTGTCATCCATTTTACTTACATGGAAGTATAAATAAGCACATATATATGAAAAAATATATACACATTAAATATACATAAGATATATATATGTATATATATATACACACACACACATATAAATGCACATAACATACTGTTACTTTAAATAAGCTCATATATTAAAAACTGGAAAACTATTTTACTATGACATACTCCTTCAATGCTTCTCCTTATGTAGATCCGAGTTTCTGATCTGTATTATTTTCCTTCCATGTAAGAACCTCATTTAACATTTCTTACAGGCAGGTCTACCAGTTACAAACTTCTTTAATTTTTATTTGCCTAAGAAAATCTTTATTCTCTTTACCTTTTTATTTCATTTATATATTCATTCATTCATGAGAGAGAGAGAGAGAGAGCAAGAGTGAATGCAGGGGGAGAGGCAGAGAGACAGCGAAACATGTTATCCCATGCAGGCTCCATACTGTCAGTGCAGAGCCCGACACGGGGCTCAAACCCACAAACTATGAGATCATGACCTGACCTGAACCAAAATCAAGAGTCAAAGGCTTAACTGACTGAGCCATCTAAGCACCCTTCTTTACCTTTCGAAATATTTCACTCCACTCTCTTCTTTCTTGCATGGTTCCTGAGAAGTTGAATATAATTCTTACCTTTGCTCTTTTACAGGTAAGGTATTTTTTCTTTATCTTTGATTTTCTATAATTTACAAAATGATACACCTAGGTGTTTTTTGTTGTTGTGGCTGCACTTTATATATATCTTGCTTAGTGTTCTCTGAACTTCCTGGATATGTAGTTTAGTGTCTTTAGTTTGGGGAAATTCTCAGTCATGCTTGTTTAAAATATTTCTTCTGCTCCTTTCTCTTCCCTTTTGGCATTCCCATTACAAGTATGTTACACCTTTTGTAGTTGTCTCATAAATATTCTGACTTTATTTTCTTTGCTTTCTGTTTATGAGGATTCCATTGTTATATCCTCTAGCTCAGACATTTTTGTTCAGTTGTGTCCAGTCTATTAAGAAGTTCATCACTTTTTTTTTTAAATCTTTTACTGTGTTTTTGATCTCTAGCATTTCCTTTTGGTTCTTTCTTAGGATTTCCATCTCTTTTCAAACTGTGCTTTTTGACTTTTATAGATCTTCTAATTTTTTTTTCTTAACCACCAGACATGATGTATTGGGTAAAGGGAACCAACCACTATAAACAGGCCTTTTGTAATTAATATGTTGTGAGGTATGAGGAGAGGGGAAGGGTCCTATGATTAGGTCTTTTCCTTAGTGAGCCTATGCCTCTGGTCTGTGAACTTCACCAGGGTTTCCCAGGCCACTCTCTCCAGCCTCCAGGTGGGACAGGACAGCTAGAGGAGGCTTGAGTTGGGTACTTACTTCCTTTTCCTCAGGGTCAGTGAGACTCTGGTTAACTAGTCTCCCCTGAGGGTAGGCCTTTATAAGAACAGAGTGTCCTGGGGGCAACTGCATGGCTCAGTCAGTTGAGCATCCACCTTTAGCTAGTCCCACATCAGGTTTGTTGCTATCAGCACAGAGCCCACTTCAGATCCTCTGTCTTTCTTTGCCCCTCTCTGGCTTACACTCTTTAAAAAATAAATAAAACATTAAAAAATAAAAAAGAACCAAGTGCTCTATCATATTTCAAAATGCCCCCCCAAACCCTGGCCCCTGCCAGAAGCATGAGGGGTTTTCTCTGATATTTACTGTGAGAACCTCATCTGGCTCCTGGAGGTAAACCTTACAATATTGTGGTGGCCTCTGACTGGATCCCTGGTGTTTTTAACTCTCAAAGTTGTCCATACTGAACCTTTAACAATTTGTCAATTAAAGCTCAGTTTTTCTTTCCCCAACACTGATTCCTTAGGAGTTTCTACTCTTCTACTCTGCTCTCCAAGCCTCAGCTTTCTATGTTTGTTCTTGTCTATCCAATCTTGGGGGCATGGGTTTGCCCTGGGTCACAAGAAGAGCTGTTAAATTTTCATTCAGTCTGTTCAGCTTTGTGCTTGTTAGGACAGAATGGTGACTTCCAAGTTTCTTACATATGGAACTAGAAATTAGAAGTGTCCTTTATGTCTATTTTTAATGAGTGAGGAAACTGCTGCAAAGGCATCCATATAATTTCTTTTCACTTCTCATTGTCCAGTCTTGTGTCACCGGCTATGCCTAAATAAATTAACCACTTGATTATGACACCCTGGAGACAGGAAGGGGATCATTTTCCAGTGAATGGGGATCAAATGCCCAAACAAAATCAGAATTCAGTGCATTAGAGGAAAATGGGAAATAAATGGGCACTAAGAAAATAGCCAAAGTTTCTGCCATTTTGTGATTTTTATGTAGCCTTTGATGTGTATAAGGAAAGTGCCAGAACAAGAAAGACCTAGAGAAAATATTCAAATCAATGTTGTTACTACCCACAGAAATGAAAAAGGTTAATAGAAGAAAAAGGAATCATTAACCTCATTCTAAGCTAAATCTACTGAAATCTCCTCCTGTCTGCTCCCCCAAATTGCTGTGACTTAACTGATATAATTTATTAACCAAATATAATAGTTTATAGAGTTGTCAAAGTAATATATTAGGGACAGAAATAGCCTTAGAGAGAGCAAGTTCAATCACCTCATTTTACAAATGAGAAGAGCACGGCTAATAGAGGCTGAACTAGTGAAAGAGAGACTAGAGTCTAGTTTGCTTAATTTACAGATCAAGGTCCCTCTTGCTGTTTACATTCTGGACCACTTCACTTCCTTAGAGTTTAAATAAGTTAACAGCAACAGTGATGTAGCAATCAATCATTCTTCATGTGCATGTGGTTATCTCTAAATACCCAAACAGACATCAGATTCTGGAAAGAATATATTTTTAAATCATTCCAGTAACAAGGGATCCCTTGCCATTATATAACTGTAGAAGTATGTCCCACTCTAGAAAATTTTTCCACAATATGGCAATCTTAATATTCTTTTTTACAGCTCTCTATTTGAGTTAGTTACAAGTAGGTGATACTTACAAAGTACAAAGTACAGGAAAAAGAGTGAGAGACTGTCATTTCTTAGAAAAGAATCACAGAACACAGGTGAACCTACCATAAGACAAATCATTTTTGCATAAAAATATCACATTCTTGTCTACAAGACTATACATGTAACTGAAATATTTACATATTTAAACCAATTACTAACATTTTCAGTTTATGGCTAAGTAAGCAAGGAAGACACATCTAACAAATAGCTTCATTACTCATACTTCTTGATCAAACTTTTTAAAAAACTAAATCAGTGCCTAAGAGTGACAGGACAATTCACTTCATTTATAAACAAATAACAGAATGGAGGGTACCCAAACATGTCCTCACTCAACTTTAAGTATTAATTTGAAGCACAAGGTAACATTTTATACAGTAACAACTTGAAAAAAATAAATCTCTAGACTGTCATATAATATATGCACACACATACAATATCTATAGCCATGATATTTAACTGTTATATTAAGCATAAATTCCAAATTAATAAAGGTAATCTGAATATGCAACACTAGCAAATTACACATTTTATAACCTTAAATCTTAATTTAGAGTAGAACTTTAAAATCATGTAAGTTTCAGATTATACAGCTATTATCAGAAGGGGGGGGAATCTTGAACTTGAAATATACCAGTGAAATCACTAGGTATACTAGAAAGATTTGCTCTCACTTCTAAAACGCTGTGTGAACTCCACTACATAGGGATATACAAACACGGCTATTTGTGGTTGGGAAACGCCAGTAAAATCAATGTGGATCTGTAAATATACAACACCCAGAAATCTTTTCTGGGGGGTGGGAAACAAAATGATTTTTATTAAATTATAAAAATGTTTTAAAGTTAAGGCTATGTGGGGACTTCTTGTAATTTTATATATTCTTCTTTAAGTGACTTATATAATTTATATGCTGCTTTTCATTTAGCAGCTGAATTAAAAGCAGGTTTGTCCCTCTTAGTTACATATCAAACAGGAGTTTTCAACACCTTAAAAAAATTTCCTTTTATCCAGGGAGATTTTTAATATAATACCAAATTGGGACAACACTAACGGTCTTAACATTTGTGTCACTGGAGCTCCAGAGGAGAAGAGAAAGAAACTGCTGCAGAAAAAAGATTTTGAAAAAAATAATAGCTGGAAATTTCCCAATTTTGGTAAAAGACATAAATTTATAGGTTCAAGAAGCTTAGCAAATCACAAGAAGGATTTCTTTCTTGGCAAAGAAAATCATGCCAAGACACATAATCAAACTGTAAAGCCGGAAATAAAGACAAAAATCATTTTTCTTAGACTTTTAAAGACAGGTTAATATAAAAGAAAGATTCAAAAAATACTGGATTTCTCATTAGAAACCATGGAGGTCAGAAGATTAAAAACAAAAACAAAGCACTCTGTGAAAGAAGAATTATGCATCACATGAAAACATCCTTTAGAACTGAAGCCAGAATAAAAACATTCTCAGATGAAGGGGAACAAAAGAAAAATCATTTCCAGCAATCTTGGTCTAAAAGAAATGTCAAAGGAAGTTCTTCAAGCTGAATGGACATGATACCAGAGGGAAACCTAGAGCTTCAAATATGAAGGAAGCACAATTTATTGAAAGCAAAATTTTTAATGTTTTCTGGGAAGGAGTTCAATGTATTATAATGTACTGCCCTATATTACAAGGCAACTTAAATATAACCTGGGGACAGTAGGAGCTTTGGGTTTTTTAAAACTTGAAGTGGTAAAATATTAACTCAATTTAGACTGTGAAAAGATATGTATATCATTATCCTTAGATCAACTATTAAAAAAAATAACATATAGAAGTATGGTAAAAATGGCAATGAAGAACATAAAAATATTTCTAAATAAAGCCAAAGAACCCAAAAGAATGAAGGAAAGAGAGAACAGAAACAAAAACTAGAAGGCACAAATAAAAACGGCAGACCTAACTCCAGCCAAAACAATAAACACATTAAATGTAAACATCTAAACATACCAATTAAATGACATGGATTACCATTTTGAATACAGAAACAAAACCTAATTTCTACAAGAAACCATTTTAAATGTAATGACAGGGATATGCTTAAAGTTAACAAGATGTTACAAGACATATCATGTAAACAGTAACATAAAGACTGCTAATGTGGGTATGTCAATAATATCAGTAAGAATGCAGCACACACAAATTAATTACCAGAGATGAAGAGGGACATTACATAACTATAAAAAGGCCAATTTATCTAAAAGACATCACAATCTTAACAAAGCTTCAAAGCATATGGAAGCAAAAACTGATAAAAATGATGGAAGAAACAGACAATCCACCATGTCCCTCCCAATAACCAACAGAACAAGTGAATAGATAAAATCAGCAAAGACACAGATGGCCGGAATAATACTATCTATTGAACCTAACAAAATAATACATTTTATTTTCAACTGCACTTGAAACATTCATCAAGATAGACCATATTCTGAGCCAAAAACCATACTTTAACATATTAAAATAAACCGATGGGGCATTTAGGTGGCTCAGTCAGTGAAGCACCTAACTCTGAATTTCTGCTCAGGTCATGATCTCGTGAGACCTGAAGAGATTCTCTCTGCCCCTCCACCCTGTGGTATCTCTTGTTCTCTCAGAAGAAATTTTAAAAATGCAATAAGCTACAATAAAATAAATTGAAAACATACAAGTAGGTACTCTGGCCATAACAAAATTAAACGAGAAATGAGTAACAGAAAGATGCTTAGAAAATCCTCAAGTATTTGGAAATCAAAGTTGATACTTTAATAGTAGAGAAAAAAGGAAAACTAATTCTAAATAATCCCCATAAAGAGGAAATCAACTGAACGAAAGTAAAAATACAATATGTCAAAATTTTGAGGATGAAGTTAAAGTGGTATTTAGAGGGGAGATTATCTATTAAATGTTTCAAACACAAAAGAAGTTCTCAAATTAATAATTTAAGCTTTCACTTAAGAAACTAGAAAAAGAATAAAATAACTACAAAGCAAGCCGAATAGAAATGATAAAGGGTAGAAACCAACAAAGGTGAAAACAGAAAAGCTAGACAAAATGAATGAATCCCAAAACTAGTTCTTTGGAAAGATCAGTAAAATTGATAATCCTCTAGCCAGAACAACAAAAGAAAAAAGACAGAACCAATATCAGGAATAAAAGAGGGGATTATTGGTTAAAAACCTCAAAGACATCAAGAAAGATTAAGGGAATATTATGAACAATATTATGCATACAAGGTTTAGTTTGCATGAAAAATCAAGTCCTTCAAAGATACAAACATTACTCAAGAAAGAAAAAAAAAAGTAGCCCAAGTAGTCCTACAACTATTAAAGAAATTAAATTCATAGGTAAAAACATTCCAAGAAAGAAAACTCCAAACCTAGATAGCTTCAATGATAAATTCGATCAAACACTTAAGAAATAATACCAATCTGCACAATCAGAAAGCAGAAGGAGCACATCCCACTTTCTGAAGCCAACATGTTATAATTCTAATACCTAAAACAGGCAAAGATATTACAAGAAAACTACAGACAGCATCATTAATCAAAAAGTTCATAACAATCCTTAATTTATATTAGCAAATTGAATCCAGTAATACATGAAAATAATATATCAAAATCAAGTGGAGTTTATTCTGAGATCTTAACTCTAGAATAAACCGATATAAATTATTTAAAAAAAAACACGTGATAACTACATTTAACAAAACAACATCTTTTCACAATTAAAAAACAAACAAAAACTCTCAGCACACTAGGAATAGAAAGGAATCTCCCTAACCTGATCAAGGGTATTTATAAAAGTTATAGATAATACCCTATTTAATGACAAAAGAGTGAATGTTTTCCTTCTAAGATCAGAAATAAAGCAAGGATGGATACTCTTGTAATTCCTATTCATTCTCATCCTGGTAGTCCTAGTCAGTAAAAAGAAAAAGAAGCAAAAGGCATATAGGTTAGGAAAGGAAAAATAAAACTGTCTCTATTCATAGATGACATATACTGTTCATGGAGAAAATCCCAAGAAAATTTATTTAAAAAAAAAATCCAAGAATGAGTTTAGAAAAGTTCTTGAATGCAAGGTCAATATAGAGGAAGCAACTGTATTTCCACATACTAGCAATTAACTGGAAATTACAAATGTTAAAGACTGTACATTTACAATACAGAAGAAAGAAAGAAAGAAGGAAAGAGGAAAAAATCCCAGAAAAATGCTTGGGTATAAATCTAATAAAAACTTGCAGGATTTGTATGTGTTCACTATAAGATACTCATTAAAGACTTAAAATTCACATGGAGGGGCAAGATGGTGGAGAAGTAGGGAGCTCTGTAATTTTTGCCCGCCCACATCAAACTGAGAAGGACTGAAGCCACAATACTCTGATCTGCAAGAGTGGGAGGAAAACACACACAGTCCAAAAAGAAGACAGCCTCATAGATGCCTGAGAGAGCGCCAACTGGGGAAATAAAAACCAGTCACGGTTTTATGCTCTGAGGAGAGGGGAACTCCCCCCTCAACCCCAGCGCAGAGCTGGGAAAAGAGTGTAGAGCCCTGGAGAGAAAAGGGGAAGAGAAAGAGAGACTGAAAACACTCACAGAGTGGTCTCTAGAGAAGAGAAAAACCTCAGGTTGAGGCAGAGAGGGATACTACCATCCCATATATAACTGCTGGGCAGAGGAGAGAAATTCGTCCCCTTTAGCTGGTGCAGTTTCCTTGGGTTCAGCACGCCAATTCCAGGCAGAGCCAGAAGAAAGCTGCTCCCGAGCCCCCCACTGAATCCCAGCTAGGAAGCCAGCCGCCTGTGAGAGCACATCCCATCTAGGGCGATAGCATTAAAGTGCATGGACTAGGATTTGGAAATGAGGCGGGGCTTAGAAAATACAACTTGGCCCGCCTGCAGCACAGGGAGATCGACCCAAAAGAGTGGCTTACAACGCTTGCTTGAAGAAGGGCTTAGGGCACCGCCATTCTTCTCCTCACAACCACCAAGGTGGGGCCTGGGAGAGCAGCGCCCTGAGACCTACCTACACCAAACCACCTCCATCCGCGTGGGAGAGCTGCCCTTTTTGATTTTTCTTCTTTTCTCCTTTTTCCCCCTGGAGTCCGGGAAAGACCAACACTGATGCACTGCCATTATTAGATCAATTCTTGCCATTCAGATATATTTCCCCTTATCTCATTCTTATATCTCCCCTCCACTGGTTTTACACTTTTAGACTGTCCTTTGTCTTTTGTTGTTTCTGTTCCCCCCTTTTGTTCTTTTCTTTTCTTTTTTTTCTTTCCCCTTTTGGTTTGCTTCTTTGATTTGTTTGATTTGTCTGTGCTTTTGTTCCTTGTGTGTTTGTCTGTCTGTTTTCCTTTTCAGGGCTAACTCAAGAAATAAGCCAAAGTACACATGGTGGAGAGTCCCAAATATCACTGAGTAGGGAAATAAAATAACCAGAGGCACAACAAGAAAAACCGAGAGACACCATTAAAAGAATATTTCCTGAATGGGAGGACAGGCCCCAGACAGTCAATGAGCCTCCTTTAATACAGCAATACTAACAGGTGCAGAGTCATAACGAGCTTTTAAAACTGATAATACACAGAAAGCTACCCAAAATGATGAAATGGAAGTACTCTCCTCTAAAGAAATTCCAGAAGCCACAGCCACAGAACTGTTCAAAACAGATATAAGCAACATAACTGAACAAGAATTTAGAACAACTGTCATAAAATTAATCCCTGGGCCTGAAAAAAGCATGGAAGTCATCAGAGAAGCTATTGATAAAAAGACTTAGAGAACTTCAAATAGCTTTTTAAAAAAAGGCTATAAATGAGGTACATAATAAAATGGAGGCAGCCACTGCACGGATTGAAGAAGCAGAGAGGAGAATAGGTGAATTAGAAGACACAGTTACAGAAAAAGAGGAAGCCAAGAAAAAAAGAGAGAAATTGATCCAGGAGCACAAAAGGAGAATTCAAGATCTGAGTAATATAATCAAACAAAAAATATCTATATCACAGGAATTCCTGAAGAGGAAGAAAGAAAAAAAAGGTCCTGAAGGGGTGCTTGATCAAATTATAGCCGAGAACTTCCCCAATCTGGGGAAGGAAATAGACATTGAAATCCAAGAGGCACAGAGAACTCCACTCAGATGTAACTTGAATTGACATTCAGCACGACATATCATAATGAAACTGGCAAAATACAAAGATAAAGAGAGAATTCTGAAAGCAGCTAGAGATAAAAGGGCCCTAACAGACAAAGGTAAACCTATCAGAGTGGTTAGAGACCTATCTACTGAAACTTGGCAGGCCAGAAAGGAATGGCAGGAAATCTTCAATGTGATGTACAGAAAAATATGCAGCTAAGACTCCTTTATGCACAAGCCTGTCATTCAGAATAGGAGAGATAAAAGTTTTCCCAAATAAATAAAAACTAAGAGAATTCATTACCACCAAACCAGCCCTACAAGAAATCCTAAGAGGGACTCTAGAAGGGAAATGTTGCAAGGAATACAAGGTACCAGACACACTGCTATAAGCATGAATTACAGAGAACACAATGACTCTACACCCATGCTTTTCTATAACACTGAAAGTAAATAGACAGAATGATCTAATCAAAAGACACTGGGAAGCAGAATGGACAAAAAAATAAAATCCATCTATTCGCTGTCTATATAAGATTCATATTAGACATGACAACACCTTCAGATTGAAAGTAAGGGGATGGAGAAATACCAATCATGCGAATGGAGCCAAAAGAAAGCCGAAGTAGCCATACTTCTATCGAACAAACTGGATATTGAAGAAAAGGCAGTAATAAAAGATGAAGAAAGACATAATAATTACAGGATCTCTACATCAGGAAGAGTTAACAATTATAAACATCTATATGCCGAATTCGGGAGCACCCAAATACATAAAACAATTAATCACAAACAGAAACAATCTATTGATAAGAATGTGCTTATTGCAGGGGATTTTAATACTCCACTTATGGAGGTTAAAAACGACCCTACTAAAGAATGATTGGGCCAATCAGGCAATTAGAGAGGAAATTAAAAAATATATGGAAACAAATTAAAATAAAAATACAACAATCCAAACTCTCTGGGACACAGCAAAGGCAGTACTAAGAGGAAAGTACATTGCAATCCAGGCCTATTTCAAGAAACCAGAAAAAGCACAAATCCAAAATCTAACAGAGCACCTAAAGGAACTAGAAGGGGAGCAGCAAGAGCACCCCAAACCCAGCAGAAGACGAGAAATAATAAAGTTCTGGGCAGAAATAAACAATATAGATCCAAAAAAAACAGCTGAACAGATCAACAAAACCATGAGTTGGTTTTTTGAAAAAACAAACAAAATTGATAAACCTGTAGCCAGGCTCCTCAGAATGAAAAGAGAGAGCACCCAAATAGACAAAATTACGAATGAAAATGTATCTATTACAACCAATCCCTCAGAAATACAAGCCATCATCAGGGAATACTATGAAAAATTATATGCCAACATGGGGTGCCTGAGTGGTTCAGTTCGTTAAGCAGCCAACTTCAGCTCAGGTCATGATCTCACAGTTCGTGAGCTTGAGCCCCGCACTGGGCTCTGGGCTGACAGCTCAGAGCCTGGAGCCTGCTTTGGATTCTTTGTCTCCCTCTCTCTCTCTCTCTCTGCCCGCCCCTGCTCACACTCTGTCTCTCGAAAGTAAAAAAATGTTTAAAAAAATTTTTTAAATAAAAATTATATGCCAACAAACTGGACAACCTGGAAGAAATGGACAAATTCCTAATCACACATGCAGTACCAAAATTCAAACAGGAAAAGATAGAAAATCTGAACAGACCCCTAACCAGTGATGAAATTGAATCAGTTATCAAAAATCTCCCAATGAGTAAGAGCCTTGGGCGAGGTGGCTTCCCTGGGGAATTCTACCAGACATTTAAAGCAGAGTTAATACCCATCCTTCTCAAGTGATTCAAAAAAATAGAAATAGAAAGAAAACTTCTGAATTCATTCTATGAAGCCAGCACCACTTTGATTCTCAAATCAGATAGAGACCCAACAAAAAAAAAGAGAACTAAAGGTCAATCTCCTTAATGAATATAGATGCAAAAATACTCAACAAGATACTAGCAAATCGAATTCAACAGCATATAAAAAGAATTATCCATCATGATCAAGTGGGATTCATTCCAGGATTACAGGGCTGGTTCAATATTCGTAAATCCATCAATGTGATACATCATGTTAACAAAAGAAAAGAAAAACCCATATGATCCTGTCAATAGATACAGAAAAAGCATCTGACAAAATACAGCATCCTTTCTTAACAAGAACCCTCAAGAAAATTAGGATAGAAGGAACTTACTTAAACATCATAAAAGCCGTTTATGAAAAGCCCACAGCTAATATCATCCTCAATGGGGAAAAACTGAAAACTTTCCCCCTGAAATCAGGAACACAAAAGGGATGTCCACTCTCACTACTGTTGTTTAACACAGTGCTGGAAGACCTAGCATCAGTAATCAGACAACAAAGGGAAATAAAAGGCATCAACACTGGCAAAGATGAAGTCAAACTTTCACTTTTCACAGATGACATGATACTCTACATGGAAAACCCAACTGATTCCACCAGAAGCCTACCAGAAATGATCCATGAATTCAGCAAAGTCACAGGGTACAAAATCAACATTCAGAAATCGGTTGCACTTTTATACACCAATAATGAAGCAACAGAAAAAGACATCAAGAAACTGATCCCATTCACAATTGCATGAAAAACCATAAAATACCTAGGAATAAACCTAACCAAAGATGTAAAAGATCTGTATGCTGAAAACTATACAAAGCTTATGAAAGAAACTGAAGAAGACACCAAAAAAATGGAAAAACATTCCATGCTCATGGATTGGAAGAATAAACATGTTAAGATGTCATTATTACCCAAAGCAATCTACACATTCAATGCAATCCCAATCAAAATTTACCAGCATTCTTTGCAAGCTAGAACAAATTTGAATGGAACCACAAAAAACCTCGTATAGCCAAAGTAATGCTGAAGAAGAAAACCAAAACGGGAGGCATCACAATCCCAGACTTGAGTCTCTACTACAAAGCTGTCATCATCAAGACAGTATGGTATTGGCATAAAATCAGACACACAGACCAATGGAATAGAATAGAGAGCCCAGAACTGGACCCACAAATGTATGGTCAATTAATCTTTGACAAAGCAGGAAACAGTATTCAATGGAAAAAAGAAGCCCGTTTAGCAGGTGGTGCTGGGAGAACTGGATAGCAACATGAAGAAGAATGAAACTAGACCATTTTCTTACACCATACACGAAAATAAACTCAAAATGGATGGACCTCAATGTGAGACAGGAAACCATCAACACTGGAGGAGAAAGCAGGAAACCGCCTCCTTGACCTCAATAGCAGCCAGAAAGCAGGAAACAGCCTCCTTGACCTTGATCGCAGCAATTTCCTACTCGACACATCCCCAAAGGCCAGGGAATCAAGAGCAAAACTGAACTACTAGGACCTTATCAAGAAAAAAAGCTCTGCATGGCTAAGGAAACAATCAAAAAATCTAATAGGCAACCGATGGAATGGGAAAAGATAGTTGCAAATGACATATCAGATAAAGGGCTAATATCCAAAATCTACAACGAACTCACCAAACTCCACACCCAAAAAATCAATAATCCAGTGAAGATATGGGCAGAAGACATAAACAGACTCTTCTCCAAAGAGGACATCCAGATGGTCAACAGCACATGAAACAATGCTCAGCATCAATCATCAGGGAAATACAAATCAAAATCACACTGAGATACCACCTCACACTGGTCAGAGTGGCTAAAATTAACGAATCAGGAGACTATAGATGCTGGCAAGGATGTGGAGACACGAGCACCCTCCTACACTGTTGGTGGGAATGTAAACTGGTGCAGCCCCTCTGGAAAACAGTGTGGAGATGCCTCAAAAAATTAACAATAGAACTCCCCTATGACCCAGCAATAGCACTGCTGGGGACTTACGCAAGGGATACAGAAGTACTGATGCATAGGGGCCCATGTACCCCAATGTTCCTAGCGGCACTTTCTACAATAGCCAAATCATGGAAAGAGCCTAAATGTCCATCATTTGATGAATGGATCAAGAAGATGTGGTTTACATATACAATGGAATACTACATGGCAATGAGAAAGAATGAAATCTGGCCATTTGTAGCAACATGGACGGACCTTGGGGGTGTCATGCTAAGCCAAATAAGTCAGGCAGAGAAGGACAGAAACCATGTTTTCACTCATAGGTCTAACAGGAGAAAATAAACAGAGGACCACGGAGGGGGGAAGGGGAAAAAAGAGTAAGAGAGAGGGAGGGAGGCAAACCATGAGAGACTCTTGAATACTGAAAACAAACTGAGGGCTAAAGGGGGAGGGGGAAAGGGGAAGGGGGGGTGATGGTCATGGAAGAGGGCACCTGTGGGGAAGAGCACTGGGTGTTACATGGAAACTAACTTGACAATAAACTAGAAAAAAATAAAAATTAAAAAAAGATGAAAAAATAAATAAAATAAAATTTACATGGAAAGAAAGGCAAAGACACTAGAAGAGCCAGAGCAATTCTGAGTGAATAGAACATAGTTGGGCGGGGGGGTCTTACACAGTGTGATTTCAAGAAATTCTATAAAGGGGAGCCTGGGTGGCTGAGTTGGCTAAGCATACAACTTAGGGTAAGGTCATGATCTCGTGGTTCAGTTCTTGAGTTTAAGCCTCACATTGGGTTCTGTACTGACAGCTCAGAGCCTGGAGCCTGCTTTAGATTCTGTGTCCCTCTCTCTCTGCCCCTTCCCCTCCCTCCTTCCCTACCTCTCTCTCTATTAAAAATAAACACTAAAAAAAAGCTCAAAAGCATTAACCATAAAGGAAAATACTGAAAAATTTGATTCCACTAAATTCAGACCTCATGTTCAATGACACAAGAGTGAAATGGCAAGCTGGAATGGGAGAAGACATCTGCAACATAACACAGCTCACAAAAGGTTCATATCCAGCATACATAAAGAAATGTAAATTAACAAGAAAAGAAAGAGAACTTAAGAGAAAAATGGGCAAGAGATTTAACAGGCACTTGATGAAAGAGGCTATGTGAATGTCTGATAAACATAAAAAGGTAGTTGACATTGTCATAAAAAAAACTCAAATTTTACAAATAATGTGACACTGCTACATCACAAATAGAATGGCTACAAACAAAAAGAATGTAGACCCAAAATGTGGAACAAGAGATCTCATACAGTTTTCATGGGAGCATAAATTGTTTAATACAGCATTCTCTATTAAGCTGAATGTAGGCAGAGCCTATATATCAGAAATTCTATGACTAGATACATATCTTAGAGAAATGCACACTAACATTCAACGGAGGCACATTTCTGAATGGCTGCATTATTCACAATAGGCAAAAAACTGGAACCAACTATCCATTAATAGCAGAATATGGATAAACTGTGGTGCGTGCATTCAGCAGAATATTACGAATAATCTTAGGTTCATATAACACAGGTAAATTTTTGAAATATGATAGTGTCATGTAAAAGAAACCATATCTAAAAGAATACATGTTCTAAGATTCACTTAACACAATACAAAACAGATGGGAAGCAAAAATAATATAAAAACAGGGAGGGGGACAAAACATAAGAAACTCTTAAATATGGAGAACAAACAGAGGATTACTGGAGGGGCTGTGGGGGGGGGGGATGGGCTAAATGGGTAAGGGGTATTAAGGAATCTACTCCTGAAATCATTGTTGCACTATATGCTAACTAACTTGGAAGTAAATTTAAAAAATTAAATTAAAAATTCACTTAACTTAAAAATAGCAAAATTAAATTTTATTGTTTGGAGAGAAAAGATTAGATGGCAAAATTACAGAAGAAAACAGAAAGAGAGTACTATAAAATTTTATTTTTACAATTTTATTTATTTTTGAGACACAGGCAAAGCATGAATAGGGGAGGGACAGAGAGAGAGGGAGACACAGAATGTGAAGCAGGCTCCAAGCTATGAGCTGTCAGTACAGAGCCCAGTGCAGGGCTCAAACTCACAAAAGGCGAGATCATGATCTGAGCTGAAGTTGGACACTTAATTAACCAACTGGGGCCACTCCAGCACCCCCAGAGAGAGAGACTATTATAAAAGTCATATTAATGTTTATATTGCAGGATTGGAATAAATAGTTCTGATCATAACTTGGGCACCACGAGAGTTTTTGTAGCAATAGCAACATTGTTTCTTGATCTAGGTAGAGGTTATATTTAAATAATTCATTACAGTCTACATTTGTTTGACATATTTTTTAGTGTTATACTTCACAATTTTAAAAAGATTAAAATAAAGGAAGAAAACACTGGACATGAGTGTTCAATCATTCATCTAAAATATCACTTAAAATACAACTGAACTAAAAGGAAAAGCATATAAAAATCTGGCAGAAAACACAGGACCTAACATGGTATTTCAGCTTAAGATCAAGAACAGTAGCTTCCTTTGCTGATTGGGAAAGTTTTGTTCTCTCGAACTAATGTTCAAAATGAAAATGAAAAAAAGTCACCTGAAAACTGAAAAAGACTACTACTCACCCATGCACCCATCCCCTTCACCCAACCACTAATTTGGGTCTACAAAGGAATTAAAAATAAAAATAGAAATTATGTTATCAGAAATTTGTGTAAGGCAATCCTAAAAAACCCAAGCAAAAAATTAATGTAATCTAGCTTCTATGTAAACAAAAACCAAAACCCTCACTGTACACATTTATCTTCCAAATGAATGAAAGACTCTGACATAAAGCATTTTATAAATCATATTTTTCTCATTACAGAGATAAATGTATTCTAAAATGATTATTCTTAATTTATTGAGCATGCATAAGGGAACATGCTTTAAACCACTGTGGTAATATTCAGATAATTAGTTCTGTATAAAAATTACCTTAGAAAACAATGGCACATTATTAGTTTAAAATATTTATGTAGTTTACATGTTTTACCCAACAATTATGAGATAAGGAAAAATAGATCTCAAGGTGTGTCAGTGTAATTTTATGGAAAATGTTTATTCATTTAGTAATTAATCTATTGTTAATTAAATCACTGACTTTCATACTAGATAATTTAAAATTATGTAACTAAAATAAAATACATTTTCTTTGTGAATACATGATTTGGGGTGGTATGGGACAAGAAGTCTCCTTTCCCAGATCTGACTCTGGCTATTACAGGTACTTTGGGGTTTGTTTTGTTTTGTTTTGTTTGTTTTGTTTTGGTGTAGAACATTTATTTATTTATTCTATGAAACGAAACAAAGTTTAGGTTGGTGGGAAATAATTTTAATCAAAGAATGCTATAATTTCTTCCCATATATCTTGCTCTGTATTAGGAAATGACATTGTCATCCATTTCACTAAAATATTGCAAAATATTTACAAGAAAATGTTAAAATAACTCAAACAAAAAAAGGCAAGATGGGGTAAAAGAAACTTTTTTTCAGAAATCTCTACGCCGGTGCCCATAGCACACAAGAAGAGAATCAAAACAAGTAAGTAGCAAAGATCCTCCAATCATGTTTCCAAGGCATTGGAGAAGGGGAACAAACAGGAAGAAAAAGGTGGTATGGAGGGAATGGATGTTAGCAGCACAGCCTCAATAATCAATCTATTCTGAATGAAATAACTCTCTTATATGCAATAAATTCTGAACAAAGCTAAGTTTTAGGATATTCCTTGAACTGAAATTTTAAAATACCCTGACAGTGAAAGCAGCTCTTTCACTAAGTTTAATAAGAGCATCTTTCCCCACGAACCATTCATTCATGTGAACAGAAACCTGTTCTGGCATTAAAAGCTCTCACAGTAGTCCTTCCATTTCTTTCATGAAAGCTTCATAAACATCATCCTTAGTTTACATGGAGATGGGAACAGATGGACCAGATTTGGGGGCTGCTTTGGCAAGAGGCACAGCAGAATCATCCTCTGACTTTTTGTGGGGAGCAGCAGTGGCCCCTTTATTCTCCCAACGTACCCTCAATGCAATGGGCACAAATCGAGTAATCTCTGCCTTGGGATTGGTGATCTGTGGCTTGGTGCTGATGGCTGCTGTGGCTTTCTACTCAATGGTGGCTGTGCTTATATCATCTGCATTGGGTTGCTGACTCAAGTTGGGTAGCGTACTTGAAATCCCCACATTCGGCAGGGGAGCTGGTGGGAAAAGCCCAGGTGGGGCAGGTCTTTTTTTTTTTTTTTTAAATGTTTTATTTATTTTTGATACTGAGAGAGACAGAGCATGAGAGGGGAAGGGGCAGAGAGAGAAGGAGACACAGAACTGGAAGCAGGCTCCAGGTTCTGAGCTGGCTGTCAGCACAGAGCCTGACGCGGGGCTCGAACCCACGAACGTGAGATCTGACCTGAGCCCAAGTCGGAGGCTTAACCGACTGAGCCACCCAGGCGCCCCGGTGGGGCAGGTCTTAAGTGGAGCCACCACGAAAAGGTGGGGCGCATCATGCCAGGACGAAGTGGAGGAATACCTGGAGGTTGCAGGGGGAGGTAGCCTTGGTGGGGGCCACCAAGGAGAAAGGCCATGAGGCAGACCTGAAGGTGGATCTGGGGGAGGGTTAGGGAGATAGCCTGGTGGTGGGCCTGGAGGTAAAAGTTGAGGTAAAGGCCCTCAGAGTCCTGGCATTCCAGGTGACCTCTGGAATAGATGAGCTCTTGGCGGTGGTCCAGCAAGAGAGTCCAGTAGGTGGTCCAGGTGGCTGTAAAGATGGAACAGGTGGTAGTCATCCAGGAGGAGGTGATTCTGGCATGGGAGGTGCTTGTTTCTGAGAAGGAGGAACAGACTGTGGGGGAGCTTGCTGCTTTGAAGAGGTGACAGATGTGTCATCAGAAAGAGATTCCTCTTTATGCTGCTTTCCACTTCACAATCATCAGAATCACCTTCATCATCATCCTCTGAAAATTCTTCTACTTCTCGTCCCTCCTTTGGGATTTCTGACCTGCCATTTGAAACATCATGGCTTGAAGAGGAGTCAGCTCCTCCATGTTCTTCTTTTTCTTCCTTGATTTTTCAGGCATATCTGCATACCTTACACTCAGACTTAACTTTTTTCTTCATTGTTGTCTCTTTCATTATCATCATGGTGCACAAATTCATCCCCTTCACCGTCTCCATCTGATCTGTCAGTGCTGCTTTTATCAGTACTGTTATCATGCTTATCTTGATCCATGTCCTCACCATACCGGTCATCTTCACTGGTACTGGAAACATCATCATCATGACCCCAAGTCAGGACTATATAACATGTCTTCATCCCACCTACAAAGGGGAAGATCTAGAGCAAAGCCCACTTTATGGCCATACATTTTCAAGACTTGAGGAGGTGGTCGACCACGGGGAGGACCAGGAGGTTTTCTGCCAGGGGGCAAACGTGGGAACACCATGTCCGAGAAGGGGAAGTATAGAAACTTATCAAGTTGGAGGTCCATAGGCTGAGGTCTTTTTAAGGATGGAGAGTGGCTGGGCACCAGAAAGTGGAATGTCCTGGATCAGAATGTTAGAAGAACATGTGGCGTATCTGGCAAGGGAATACTGTCCACTTCCACATCTGAGCGTTCTTGACAGCATCAAAATATTGGCTAAGTTGAACCCTTATTCTACTTGTGGCTTTCTCAATTCTGTGTAAACATCCAGATTCTCTTTTTCAGAGTTGTAGAATATGTTCAAAGGTTTTCATGCAGCTTTTTACGCTGGTCTTTTTCAGCACTTTCTCATTTAACTGTGATTGCTGCACTGGGCTAAACTCCAATTCATCCAATTTCTCTATGTCCTGCATAATCTATTTGGGGCCTTCATCTTTAAACTGCAGCTCGTATCATCACACGCCGTTTTTCATTCTTCTTTCTCTCTTCCGAGCTTCTTTTTGGGCTTGGTTATTACAGGAGCTTTGGGTTATGCACAATTGCCAATGTATCAGCTATTTAGACTTGTTTATATGTGGCACTGTTCTGGCAGCATAAAGAGTGAACCCCATGTTATAAAAAACTATACACTTGGATTATGAGGCAGTTTTTAACAATAGCAGCTCCCAGAATCCCCTCTTCTTTATCTATGAAGTTTCCATTATTTCTTGTGTTGCTTCTGTGCTGTGTGTTCAGCAATCATGTAAACTTTATTTACTGGCAATGATTTGGACATTAATAATATGAAAGCTGCTTTCTAGTTGGTCAGAGAAACTCTTAACACTAACATTATTAAATGCCTTCCCTAGAACCAACTTCTATTCTTGAGCACTGGGGGTAAGATGGATGGGATTTAGTCCCTGTGGCAAAGAACTGGGTAGAATATTGCATCTCACTGTCCCTTTAATGTCAATCCTCTGACAGATCATCAACAGAATACTGCAAATGATAGTTATTTCATTACAGAAGAGCACCTTTCTCCACACGCATTTCAAATGCACATGCTTTTTCCTTTCCTCCCTCTGTCTCTCTTTTCCTTTCTTCCCTCCCTGTCTCCCTTTCCTTCCTTCCTTAACTCACCCTTCCTGTGTCAAAGTGATTTGAATTGTCTAAATAAGTACTGAAGGAGTTATAAGGCAAAATGACCATGGAAAGAATACAGTATAACTCACTTTGCACTTGGGCAACTAACAGCTGACTGGTCCTACCCACCAAAACCCAAACACATCCCATACACAAACACAAACAAGAATATCCACACACAACATAGCCAAACACCTTTAGATAATAAAATTGTCAAAGTCAGGGACTATGTCTTATTTTTATGCATTCACTTCTTACACTTTTTAAATGGCTATTATTCACCACAAACTGGGTATAAATACAGGGAATAATTCAAACCAGGTCCCTATATCCAGAGTTAAAGATACTAAATAAGACACAAGTCAGTTAACCTGAGTGCTACAAACAAGAAATTCAGAGTGCTGTTGGATATCTATTAGGCTGCCGTAGGGGCGCCTGGGTGGCTCAGTCGGTTAAGCCTCCGGCTTCGGCTCAGGTCAGATCTTACGTTCGTGGGTTCGGGCCCCGCATCAGGCTCTGTGCTGACAGCTAGCTCAGAGCCTGGAGCCTGCTTCAGATTCTGTGTCTCCTTCTCTCTGTGCCCCTCCCCCTCTCATGCTCTGTCTCTCTCTGTATCAAAAATAAATAAAAAACATTTAAAAAAAAGTTTATTAGGCTGCCGTAATACTTCCTGGAAGACCAAGAAAGGTGTTCCAGAAAAAGAGATATATGTGTAAGTCTCATATTAGTTTTCAACTGCTGCATAACAAATTACCACAAACTTAGTGGCTTAAGACAGCAGTTATTTATTCACAGTTCTATAGGGCAGAAGTCCAGGCATAGTGTGGCTGGGTTCTCCACTCAGGGTCTCTCTTAAAGCTGAAATCAAACTGTCAATGAGCAATGTTCTCACCAGAACACCTAAGGAAGAATCCACCTCTAGGTTCATGTAGGTAAAATGGAGTTCACTGTGCTTGTCAAACCAAGGTTCCAGTTTTCTTCCTAGCAGCCAGAAGTTGCCATCTGTCTGTTCCTACAGACTGCCCACTCCTTAGCATGTGGCTCCCCTCCACCTTCAAAGTCAGGAATAGAGAATCTGCCTTACATCAAATCCCTTACTGTCTTTGTTTCTGACTCTAGGTATACATTTAATTTTTTTTAATGTTTGTTTATTTTTAAGAGAGAGCGTGAGCAGCAGAGGGAAACACAGAGCCCAAAGCAGGCCCCAGGCTCTGAACTGTCAGCACAGAACCCGCTGTGGGGTTCAAACCCACAAAATGTGAGATCATGCCCTGGGCCAAAGTCAGCTGCTTAACCAACTGAGCAACCCAGGCGCCCCTAGATCCACATTTAAAGAGTTCATGTAATTAGGTCAGGTCCACTCAGCTAATCTCACTTTGTTAGTCAACTGTGCCAGATGTCATAAAGTAATCACAAGAGTGCTATCATATCATATTCACAGTACAGAAGATTATATAGGATATGTACATGGAGGGGAAGTGAGATTCTTGTGGGCTATATTAGGAATTCTGCCTACCATCAGGGGCAACTGAAAGAACGAAGAGAAATTGAAGATGAAGCAAAGAGAGCTGGAGACAACGAGGGCATCAGTGATAGGATATCCTGAGTCAGGGAAGAGCATGGAAGAACAGGAGGGGGGAAGTATGTATGACTGTACTCGTCTCCCCAGTACCCAGCATAGTAACTGGAACATAATTTTTCAAGGGAATGAACCAATCAACATACAAGTTATACCAAATAAAGCTAGTAAGTATTTACTATGGACTTACATACTTCTAGCTGTACGAGAAAAGCTAAGAAATTTATTATAATACTAAACCACTAGGCAGAATTGAGAGGTGACAAACCAGTAGAGACAACATGGACAGAAAAGTACCTGGACATAAAGAAAAGTAGGCTCTTATGCTATCTCTGCTAAATATAAGTGACCAAATCAAATAAACTCCAAGACTTTAGTTTTACCTCATCTTTAACAGAGATGATTTAACTACTTAATTTCTAAGATCCCTTTCCAGTGCTAATGATCCTACAAAATGGAAGGCATAGTTTTTGCCCTGAAGCAAATTCTATTTAGGAAGTTTAGAATCCAAGTACTAATTCATGTTTTAATCCAGACATTGCTCTATCAGTAGTAGTATTAAAAAGACAAATCCAAGAAGAATCCTATTTTGAACACTGAATTTAGGGGCGCCTGGGTGGCTTAGTCAGTTAAGCGTCTGTCTTCAGCTCAGGTCATGATCTCACGGTTTGTGGGTTCGAGCCCCATGTTGGGCTCTGTGCTGACAGCTAGCTCAGAGCCTGGAGCTTGCTTCAGACTCTGTGTCTCCCTCTCTCTCCAACCCTCCCCTGCTCGCACTGTCTCTGTGTCTCAAAAATAAATAAAAACCATAAAAAAAATTTTTAATAAACACTGAATTTACTCTCCTACAAATTTAGCAGTAAATACATACTCCTATGCTAAGATTTACTTGCTCTTCACAGTAAAAAAAATAAAACACCAAAATTACATATCTTTGTTTTATTATAATTTTTTTTTGGTAGTCTCCATGTCCAACACGGGGCTTTAACCCACAACCATACGATTAAGAGCGACATGCTCTACCAACCGAGCCAGCCAGGTGCTCCCAAAATTAGCCAGGTCCTATTAGAATAAGACAAAGTAAGGTAATGCCATCTATAATTGGGCAATTTAAATGCCAGATATAATACTACTGTTTAGAAAACAACAGAATTTCTATTTCAAAGAAACTGATGGACTAGAATAGAAAACTGCCATTTCATAAAATATGTAAGGTGTTAAGTCTGAAAACCTCCAGTGGAATGTCTGTCAGTCAGCAGTTTCAATCAATAAAATTATTTTCAATGGCTTTACAGAGCTACGTATCTTTTAATAGGCATATTTGCTTGACTTGAGGAGACAGAGCTGACAGTCTGGGGAGAATCCAGGGCCTAGAATTCTCAGGACACAGTAAGAGAGAGAGGATGGTACAACTAGAAAGTGCCAGAAATCTGCAGATTATGCCCTAATGTACTCAGCTTAGTACTGAGCAGCACAAATGTATAAAAATACTACCTGAGTCTGGTGAGAAGCAGCATCTAAAGTAATTAAAGAGGTGTTTCTCAACCTTTTCTCCTAATCATCCTGACCCAGGAGATTTTGATACTTATTTTTACCTTATTGTCTCCATATAATTTTAATACTACTGTGTACCTAATCAATACAGTTCAGCCCTTTGGAAGGCCATAAATCATTGTTAATATGCAAGATTCTCTCTCTCTCTCACACACACACAGAGCAAAAAAATAAATTTTGCCAAACTGGTGGTGACAGCATCCCCAATGAGAATACATGGATTTTGAAGGAACAGTGTCTGGGTTGCATACAGGAAAGTATCCTCCTGTTTCCACCAGGGTGAAAAACTTGTATTTCCTGGAGCACTGAAGAGAGTACTCAAGAAAAACTTATCTCAGCAGTACAGGATCTTTAGTATATTTTGAATTAAATATCATTTATAGTAGGAACAAAATTTATAAAATATAAACTTGACAAAGTATATAAAAGAGCTATCTACAGGGGCGCCTGGGTGACTCAGTCGGTTGAGCGTCCGACTTCAGCTCAGATCATGATGCCCCGCATCAGGTTCTGTGCTGACAGCTCAGAGCCTGAATCCTGTTTTGGATTCTGTGTCTCCTTCTCTCTCTGCCCCTCCCTTGTTCGCACTCTGTCTCTCTCTGTCTCAAAAATAAATGAACATTAAAAATTTTTTAAGCCATCCACAGTGAAATTACAAAATCTGCTGAGAGAAATTCAAAATGACCTAAATAAATGAAGAGCTGTAACTTGATCATGGGTCAGAAGATTCAATATTGAAAAAAAAGATTCAATATTGTTAAGATATTAATTTTTGCCAACTTCACCTACACATCAACATAATCCAGTATTTTCCATAGAAACGGACAAGCTGATTCTAAAATAATATAAAAACACTAAGGACCTACACAAAACAATTTTGAAAAGGAAAAAATGTTGATGATCTCAAGACTTACTATAAAGCTACAGTATCACAGCAGTATGTCACTGTCATTAACAACTGGGTTTTAAAAAGATACAAAGACAATTCAGTGAAATAGTCTTTTCCACAAGTATTCTAACAACTGAATATATCTACATATCAAAAAAGTGAACTCTGGCATATATCTTGCATAATATATAAATATTAACTCAAAATAGACTTAGATCTAAATGTAAAATATAGAACTATAAAACTTCTGGGAAATACAAAGTAAATCTATGTGATGCAGAGTTAGAGATATTTTTAGATACAACACCAAAACCAAAATCCATAAAAGAATAAATTGACAAATTGGACATCAAAAAAATTTAAAAATTTAAAACTTCTGCTCTTCAAATACATTCTTAAGAGAATGAAAACACGGCCACAGATTGAGTACTTGTATTCAGAACATATAAAGAACTCTCAAAACTCAAGAGCAAGAAAACAATCCAATTAAGAAAAAGAAAAAAAAAAAAAAAACCCTAGCAAAAACATTTGAAAGACATTTCACCAAAGAGGATATACAGATTGCCAAAAGGCACATGAAAAGATGTTCAAAATCATTAGTCATCACAGCAATACAAATTAAAACTACAATGATACACACTGAGGGATGGATATACCTCTATTAGGATTTTTAAGATTAGAAAAGACTAACCTTACCAAATATTGGTGAGAATGTGGAAAAACTGGGATTCTCATGTCTTGGTGGTGGGAATGTATAATGAAACAACCAATTTGGAAACAGCTGACAATTTCTTAAAAAGTTAAACATATAGCTACCTACCATATGGTCTGACCTTTCCACCACTAGATATCTACCCAACAGAAAGGAAAGCCTATATTCATACAAAGATTTATACAGAAAAGTTCATGGTAGCTTTATTTATAATAGATGAAAACAGGAAACAACTCAAGTGTCCACTGATAGGTGACTGGATAAAAAAATTGTGTTTATAGCTACAATGGAATATTACTCAGCAACAGAAAAGAACTGTTAATACCATGCCACAACATGGGAGATTCAAAATAATTATGCTAAGTTAAAAATGCTAGACAAAAGGAGGACATACTGTATAATTTCAGTTATCTAAAGCTCTAGAAAATACAAATTAATCTATAATTACGCAAAGCGGATCAGAGATTAAGGAGGGGCAAATGGAATCTTTTGGAATTGATGGAAGTATTAGCTACCTTGATTATGGTGAAGGTTTCATAGATATATGCATATGTCAAAATTTATGATATAGTATAATTTGAATATATGCAATTTATTGTATATCAATTATACCTCGCTAAAACCTTAAAAAAAAAAGGGCTGAGGTGCTAGCTGAGACTGGCAGACCAATGAGTAACTTCAGCTCTATCTGAAATTTAGGACAGAATTTATAACATTTTTGCTATACTATGTAACTTACATTATTTATATATAGTTATAAGTATAAAACTCAACAGCATTATTTCAGATTATATAATTAAAGGTATAAGACCTCTATCAAAAATATCACTGTTGAGGCACCTGAGTAGCTCAGTCGGTTATGTGTCTGACTCAGTTTAGGCTCAGGTCATGATTTCACAGTTTCTGAGTTCGAGCCCCACGTTGGGTTCTGGGCTGAGGGTGTGCCTGCTTGTAATTCTCTCTCTCCCTCTCTTTCTGCTCCTTTCTGAGTATCTGTGGACACATACACTTTCTCTCTCACTGAAAATAAACTTTAAAAAATATATCATTGTCTACCCAATACCTGTTTGTTTATACATGTCCAGTAAAACTGCTTCAAAGAACTTAGTCTATCTGGAAAGATGATAATTTAATAATTTAAAATAAATACAAATGTTCCAAAAATTCTGCATGTCCACTGAAGCAGAATTTTTGTTTTCCTGGTGAAAAGATCTCAACTTATTTCCAATTAGCAAGATTTAAAATAATCCAAATGCTCTCTAAAAGGGGGACTAGTTAAATAAATTACATTAGAAAAATGCAAAATGATGTGGCTATAAAGAAAAATGAAAAAGCTCTCATTACTAAAATGGACAAATATACTACATTCCCAATATATATTCCCCAAATATACTGGAGATAAAAGATGCAGACTGTGTATATGCTAAATAAATGTGTATATGCTAAAAAAAAATACATGAATGGAATATAAAAATAAGTCACCATCAGTCTCTAGCTGCAAAAGTAGCTGGTTTCATTAGACAATACTTTCCTTGTTTCAGAACCATCGAGAAGCCATTTATAGTCTCAACGACATCGGACATAAGCTCATTTAAGATCTTGGGAGAAAACTTAACATTGGTGAAGAAAATTTAAAAATCAGAGGCTAGAAGCTAGAAGTACTGGCAAGAATAGAGGAGAGGTGCCATTTCTAGCCATGGAGAAACTCTAGGGTAATTCTCTCCTGGGTGTTAACTGAGTTAACTGAGTTGGTTCTTCACTCCTCCCTTGCTACTCAATGTTCCATGGAAGCCAGCTAGAAGTTGGGTAGGTACACTTGCGAAAGGGCTGAAGGGTTGGTCACAGGTTCCGTTACTAATTACTGTAAGTAGCTTGAAAAGACCACGTACACATGTACAATTTTAGGGCAAAGTTGCACATGACCTCAAGTAACTGAGTGAAGAGGTTTTAAGAGCTTAGAACATCAACAGCTTGGTGTGACAGCCAGCAGAAGTGACATGTGGCCACAAGAAAGACTGGTTGAAGATTAGAGCATTCTTGTTTATTTCCAGAAAAGACTAGAGAACACGATGAAGGATGGGGGTGGGTGGAATTCAGGCAGCCTGTGTAAACTTCGGGTCTACAAATGCCAACAATATTATTACAATAATTATGAGAACTAACCATCTACTTGTGTGCTGTGTGTGTATGGATTTGCTGAGCACTTCATCTGGCAAAGTAAAATCAACATCATTTCAATGATCCCTGAAAGTATTTTGGAAAGCTTAAAGATGTTAATAATTTGGAAGGCTACTTTGACAAATCAATCCCATAATATTCTGAATGACAAAGCTAAATTCAGAAGCTAAAAAAATATACAAAATAGCATTTTAAAAAATATTAAGTTATATGATAGATACAGGGAAGATGTACTTATTGGTTAGCTCTTAAATCAATTCTTTTGTGTTTAAAAAGGGTCACTCAAAATCTGAGCATTCCTCTATTTGGAACACTAAGAACAGCACTGGCTAGATTATAATTACCCCTAGTTTGATATTATCTTGAATGACATTTTTATCTAGCCAAAAATTAAGGCACCATGGAGGCTTACGTATTCACTCATTTGCAATGCTAACATTTAACAGCAATTGGTATCATGAAAATTAAGACTCTGCTTGTATTATAGTTTAAAAGGTAGGAGTCCACAGAACCTGGACATAACTTTTTTTGGGGAAAATCCATTTTTGAATCATTATTGCTTTATGGCACTATTAGACAAAAGAAAAAAAAATATTTCTCCTTCTCCAAATTACTTATTTTCCCACTTACTCTCAAGTCTGACATGGGTTCAAATTTCTGTTCTGCTACACTTACTGATCCTGGAGATGTTTAACCTTTCTGAGTTTTAGTTTATCTATTAGTGGAATGGAAATGCTAACCTACCAACTTTATAATTTGTTTTATGAACTGAATCATAACATAAAAAGGTTTAGGTGTATCGCTGTCTCTGAAATAAAATTCTATAATTAACACCAATTTCTATCACTCTGGATAGAGGAAAACAACTACTATGTGTAGAAAATAATTTTCTTGCCAGGTCAGACCTTTCCTCTGAAACATGTTCTTGATATTTCAGACTAAATTATTTGGGCTCTACAATATGGCATTAAGTTCTACTAAGTCCTAGGGAAAGGAAATAATAATTATTATTATTTTGGCTACATATATTTAGAATTACAAATGAAACCTTCTGGCAAAAGCAGGATGTCATTCAAGGTCATTTGGAATTTTTAGAGCAGCTTTAAAACACTTTTTAAAATGTTTATCTTACTTATTTTGGGGAGGTGGGCGGAGTGAGCATCTGAGTGGGCTCTGTGCTGACAGCCCAATGCAGGGCTCAAACTAATGAACCAGAAGATCATGACCTGAGCCCTGAGCCCAAGTTGGATGCTTAACCTAAGCAGCTTAACTGACTCAGCCACCCAGACACACCTTAGAGCATCTTAAATTTGAAGTGGCAAACACCCTCAAGGCCATTATTTTAATCCCATGCATTTTATAACAAAAGAAAGGTGAGTCCCAAAGAACTTAAATGGATTTGCTCAAGTAGTATATATAGGCAATAAGGTAAGAAGATAGTACTTAAGTCTAATAACGTATATTCCAATTGTTCTTTACACTGTATCTACATACCACTCTGCCTTCATAAATTTTTGATGGTTTCACTTTTTTAATTAACAGTGGCTCTTCCATATCCAAGTAACTTCTATTTTTCCAAGTTTGCTATTTCAACTGCTTCTAGGCAATCAAAAATCTTCTATTAGGTTACCTACCCAAACCATTATTTTCCCTTTACGCCTTCTTATGACAATGCTGAGTTTCTCCATATATGGAATGGCAATAAAATCAGTGATGGTAGTAACCCTCTATTCTTGCCCCAGGGGATAAACCAGGTGATAAACAATGACTAATCTAAGTAAAAGCTCATCCCATTCTACCTTTGCTGGTGGATTGCTTTAGAGTAAACCAGTAACCAAGGCAATCTCAGGGGGAGTTTTGGCGGAATTGTGGAAAAGATAATTTTGCTTGATTAAAAATAGAAAGAAAAAAGGAAACTTACAGGGAGAGTCCCCTTTCCATTTCTCTGGCTGTGTGTCATAAGCATATAATGCATCAGTCATCGCTACTAGGAGGAGAAAGCTGAAAGTCTTACACAGCAGCTCACCCAGAGCTCTGACGGTACTGTCTTAACCAACCTCCAAATCACCTTGCTCTAGAGTAAATTACTATATAAGCAATAAACCTGTATTTAGTTAGGCACTCAATTACTTGTGACCCAAAGCCTGCAAATATGAAACTCCAATATTTTTTAAAGTTTATTTAAGAGAGAGAGACAGACAGAGACAGAGACAGAGAGAGAACGTGAGCAGGGGAGAAGCAGAGAGAGAGAACCCCAAGCAGACTCTATACTGCTAGTGCAGAGTCCAATGCAGAGCCCAAACTCGGAACCACGAGATCATGACCTGTACCAAAATCAAAACCTAGATGTTTAACAGTCAGAGCCACCAGAACTCCAGCATTTTCTCATGAAATCATCTTACCCAAGCTTCTACAATAGAAGACTTCCTTCTCAACCACATAATACAAAAGCATCTTATTTTATTTTTTTTAATGTTGTATTTATTTTTGATACAGACAGAGACAGAGCATGAGAGGGGGAGGGGCAGAGAGAGAAGGAGACACAGAACCTGAAGCAGGCTCCAGGCTCTGAGCTAGCTGTCAGCACAGGCTTGAACCCAAGAACGTGAGATCTGACCTGAGCCAAAGTCGGAGGCTTAACCGACTGAGCCACCCAGGCGCCCCACAAATGCATTTTAAATTAAGAGTTTTGTTAAAAAACAATTTAGGTATATTACCAAGAAAAATGCTATTTGGTGGTTTACAGTATTTACAACTTCAGGACATGACTGAAGAAACCAAAATAATAAAGCTAAAAAAAATACAGTGTTCATTTAACAGTACAGAAACAAATCTGAATTTGTATACCCATTCTAAACAATGATAAAAATAACTTCAAAAACCGTAAGTTTCAGGACACCTGGGTGGCTCAGTCAGTTGAATGCTGGCTTCGGCTCAGGTCATGATCTCGCAGTTCATGGGTTCGAGCCCCACATCAGGCTCTGCGCTAACAGCTAGCTCAGAGCCTGGAGCCTGTCTTCAGATTCTGTGTCTCCCTCGCTCTCTGACCCTCCCCTGCTCACGCTGTCTCTCTCTCTCTCTTAAAAATAAATAAAACATTTAAAAAAAAGTAAGTTTCAAAAAGACACTATTCTTAATTACTTATTTAAATAAAATTATTTTTTAAAAATAACCACTGTCACAGACATAAAGCTTAAACATACTTTATTACCTATCGAGTCATTTTATATGACAAAACATTGTTGTATTACACATATCACCTCTTAAAAAATTTACTATCTTGAATTAGAAAAATACCCACATAGTTTTAACAACCTGTAAAATTAGGACAATACTCTCAACTGCTAAGAGTCACATGAGAAAAGACCTAAAAGCAGCCAATGAAAAACTTGTCAAAAACCCATGAATCGCCATGAAGACAACTGAAGTCATCCACCCTCAATAAAAGCCTGCTGATTTGAAGTACTAACCTAACTTTTAGTTCTGCCCTAAGCCAGAGTAAGGGCACACAAGTTAGGAGACATTAAGAAAAGGTGGTTAAAATCAAGTAAAAAAAAGGAATCTTTAAGTAGAGGCTAAACATCCTAAATGTTTGGGGGTGACACACTAAGGATACATACACAATAGTTTCCAAAGACATCACAGTAGAATAAACTGATGTTCAAAATGATTATGAGTAATTTTTAAAATTTAAAATAATTCAATACAGCAGAAAACAGTGTTAGCTATGAGATTTTGTAATGACAGGGAAATCAATCATTGTAAGTAAGTAGCATTACAGTCCAAACGTTCTCACCAAGATTTGTTAGTACTATTAAGAAAACTACCAAACAAACCCAAAAAACTAGAGTTCAACAGAACAGAAAGCCGTTTTCTTCCTTTTCTTTAAGTCTATATACTCCTATGACTATTTTCTATCCTAAGGAAAAAAAATAGACTCTTCAGAACACCCCAATTAGGTAAAGTAACCAGGCACTCCATTTAACATAAATAAATCTATCCTGTATTAGGTGCATGTTTCCAATAAATATAAACTTAAAGGCAATTCATTTAGGAAGGTTTAAAAAAAATGTAATGATAGCATTTTGATTACTCCCTAATGTTAAAATGAACCATTTTAGTTAATGATTAAATTTATTTGGATAATCCAACTTTTAAAAGATAAATACTTTTTATATCTACTTAACATTATCACAGTAGTACTGTATGAAAGAATGAAAGAAAGATGAGAGTTTGAGATGACCTTGCAGGCTTTCACAGAACTACCAATCATTTTAGGTCATCTGTTTTGGTGTTGCTATAGCAATTTTATGAGTCATGACCCCCTCACCACAGTAATTCAGAAGACTGAATTATGTATGAAGAATGTACTATCAATGTGTTTCCTATAAAAATATATACATTAATGAATTAGATCTTACTATAATAAATTATGTATTTTTAGCCTCAATTTAGTAAATTAAAGAAACTACTGGACACTAGAGAAACAGAGGAAATTATCTATATGCCCAATCTGTATAAAACTGTCTCTCATGTCAGTCCTGAATGTTAAATTCACTACACCTTTCAGTTTGGAGACTTTAAATAATAGAGGTCCTTCTTTACTGAGAGGCTCAAACAGATAAGTCTGTATATAATGCTTACCACACTTACTTACAGAAAATAAAGTTGATCTCATAATCAAATTAGAGGTATTATAAACTTAATAGAAATATCTTTTAGAGTTGACAAAAAAGAACCCTCATCTAAAACGCATACAACTATTTAACAGTCAAGTGTCATGATGTCTACAACTTACTTTCAAATGGGATTCAGCAAAAGAAAAAAAGTATGCATGTATAATAAAATACATGTAAATATGAGAGGGAAAGCAAACGTGGCAAAATGTCCTCACTGCTGGATCTATGTGGAAGGTATGTGGGTATTCAGAGTAGGTTTTCAACTTTTCTGTAAAAAATTCCCAAGTAAAAAGCTGGGGAAACAAAGGACCCTCACTGGCTCCTAGTCCTTGTGTTAGTTTTTACCCTCAATACACACCCAATCCCTTTCTTCTGAGGCAATTACTCCAAGACCCTTTTGCCCTCATTTAAAACAACTATTACAGAACTGTTATGTCTTTTTCACAAAATCATAATTCCAGAAAAGAGTTAATATAAGTAGATTTAAAGGTCAGTATCAGTGAATTAATTGTTTTACCTGAAAGTTAACATCTTCTTTCTTAAATATTAGTGCTCGAACTTCATCAGGGTCTCCATTAAATATAGCTTGCACAAGTGATGGCTAAAATATAAGAGAGGAATAAAAATATTAATCATACTGCATGGATGATTTGAAAGGTATTTCCACATAACTTTTAAACCTAAAATTTTTCTTCCATTTAGCAACAATAATCAATTTGTTTTTAACATTAACCAAGAATTTTATGAAGCCAAATTGTATGAAAGTACAGGATTTAAAAAAAAATTCAATTCAGTATGGCCAAAACTAGGTAGTACAATAAACACAACCAAACCTGAGTAGAAGTCTTTTGTTTATATATATGGTAAAAACAAAGTCACTTCCAAATATTAAGTGTGACATCTCAACATCTACTTGTGGGACATAACTTGTCAAACAAGCCACTAGCAGGCCACACTGATGCCCGTGAGGACAGGCCTTTTTGAAAAGTTCTGTTTGGAGCATTAAATAACTTGCATGGGTTAGTATGACATGTTACATAGATAAAAATCCAAAGAAAGAAACTCTGGCAATTGATGAAAATCACTACTATTTAAAGACAAAAAAAATAGCATATACCTGAATGAAACAAAGAGGCAAACACGTGCATGTCAAAATATAAGAATTTCTTAATCAACAACACAGTCTCTCTGATAAGGTATCATATTATACTAGTCAAACAAACCAATTGACAACAGCATTAAAAATAAGGTTAAGGAAGTCTGATTCTTTTTCATATAAAGTGCTGCATGTAAATACATAAAATTCATTACAGAAAAGGTTGTGCCTCGGTGTTGCTAGCAGTAGTAAACCTTTCCTAAAACACACAGTTCCTCTTTCTCATTACATCAGTTTTTAAAACCACAAAATGAAAACATAAACGTGGTTGCCAGAACTACAATTTTCAAATTATTTTTTAAAAAGTCTTTGTAAGAGAGTAATGTGTAGTAAGGGAAAGTCTGCGATGTTATCTAAACATCTGAAGAAGTAAAAATAAAAAATGTGTCCATTTTATACACAAGTAATACTGCATCATACTTACATACCTATATTGCTTTTGTTTCCAATAACACTAGTGGAAGCCAACTTATGCATATTCTTACAAGGTAAAATTTACCCCATTTAGTTCAGTAGAAGACAGTAAACATAAACTCTCATGTCTTACCAATACACTTCCAGAAGGTGGTGGTGAATGTAGGGATTTATTTTCCTGTGGCAATTTAGAAATGAATGCAGGAGATTCATCTTCTACCTCCTCCAAAACAACAATACACACTCGACTCATTCGCTCTTTTAAAATACTAAATTCCAAGCTATGTGATAAAAGTCACAGTTGGAAGAGCACAAATAGTTTTTCTTCCTCTTCTGTACAACACTTAGGATCATTCTCTGAACAGCGCAGCTGGTTTTTTAAAGTTAGTAAGTACTATCAGAAAAACTGAAGTTTAAGATTATGACTACATAACTTCCTAAAAACAACAAAATTCTATTATTTTCTGTTGGATTACTATAATACTTAAAAGAAATTTCACATCAACATGTCAATAACTAAAACGGAGTCCAGTACAAGCTCATCTAAAAATATTTTGCCCCTACCAAAATAGTCATATCGCTCTCTGTCTCACAGAAATTTACTTGCATGAAAGATTATTGTTTGGGGTGACAACACCACACAATACAGAATGAAATGAGAAACAACTACTATGACAGAGATGATTACAGCTATACCCACTCTTGCCTGCAAGGTCATACAGCTACCAGTAGCTGACTTGCTTATAATTGGGAAAAAAAAAATCTCACTATTCTGTTTCCACTTCTAACTTGTCTTCATTTCTTCAGCTTCTGGTTTAATGCAGATAATATCCAGAAAAAAAAATTTCTAGAGCTCAGCATAAATTCTTAAAATGAAGCTCAGAGGTTGACAATTCTTTCTGTGTTGGGAAAGAAAAAAAACAACAACACTCTGCATTAATAGCAAAGCTGCAGTCCATTTACATGCGATGAGTCAGACCCCAAGAGACAATAGGACTCTTGGTACTAGAATACAGCTTGATTAATCCAGATATCCCATATAAAGAAGAAACACAGATCGCTTTATTCCCATCAATAGCATAAGCAAGGCAGAGCGTTCATTCTTTCTCCATCAGGCAGTTGTCTGTGGCTGCTCCAGCAAAAGGGCACAGCACCAGGCAGAAATAGTGTTAGCAGAGGATCCTAACGGAACAGGCAGGCTGCGAAGGAATTAGAAGGCATTTGAGCTCAAATTACTGCTTCAGGTTTTTCATTTAAAAAAAAGAGAAAAAAGCCCAGTAGTTTATCATTCCAGGGTTTCCTTTGATCTCCACATGAATACAGCTTCCATTAAATAGTCTTCATTCACAGGAAAAAACAGCAGACTGTGCATCTTCTTTGAGCCAACTACTTTATTCAATCATCTGCTCTGTGCCAATATAGTTTCCTTCCACTGTGAAAACCGCTACAGTTATCCTTTTCAGTAATTTCAGATGCTTTCCTGGTCCCCAGATGATCTTGCAAAACGGCCACGGATACCTCCAAATGGGTAGGTCCTTAAAAAATATCTACAGAACCTCAGGATCGGCCCCATAGAAGCATTCCAACTGAGCAACAGTCTGAATAGCAAAGACTGCAGAACCGCAGGATGAAATGCCTAGTAATGCTCACATGTTACACTTACCAGAGATCTGAGCTACTGCTCGGGGATGTAACTTCCTCTAGCAGGAGAAAAAAATAGTGCATTTGGACAGCCTTCACAATTAGAAGGTTCATGCCAGTTCTGTGACTAATCCAGATCAAACTGAAAAATTCTATAACTGAAAAATGAGTGCGCTTTTAACATTTTCCACTAAAAGCCACAAGGAAATCTGGTGTGCTGCCTCTGCTGACTAACACTGGTTTTAGCAAGTAAACAATTCCAAACAGCTTAACTGCTTTCGTATGTTACAATATAGCAAATGCTTAACCCTATAAATGACAACTGCAATAAGAATGTCTGCAGTGAACCCATAAAAGAGATGGAGAAATATTTTATAATAACATAAGAACACAAATCTAAGATCTTTTTTTTTACCAAGGTCATTTTTAATATACCAGATGTATTTATTTTCAAAAATGCACAAAATTTTAAGCAAAGAAATTTAAGATTTACAATTTCTAGGTTGTTGAATTTAATCAATCAAGTCATATTTTAACAGGAAAAAACAAAAATTTCAAATTGTAAGAATCCTAGCTCTAAACCTCAATGGATCATCTGAATTTCACTCTAGAAATTAAAAATTCCACCTTCCCATCTGGAAATGGAATAAAGCCTTAAATCTGTTAAACAGTTGCATAAAACTATTGTTTAAAGCCCTTAATATTCATTTTCTATACGCCAAAAAGGCACGAGGTAATAACATAAAAGTCAGATTCTTCCTCTATAAAATTAATTTACCCCAAGCTACAAGTGTCAAAAACAACCAATTTATAGTAGGTTTTCCCCCTCTTTATTATTAAACAAGTGAGTTACTTTCCAACAGAAAAATTACAAAGAAAATACTATGGTTTCACTTTAATTTTTGTTCTTTCTCCTACCAACTAGCATTTTTTTAATTCAGGAGGATAATAGCTAGTTTTGAACATTTTACAATGCGTTGTTGTTACAAGTGTTGTACATTCTCATTTAAAACTCACAATCACCTTATTATGTTCCCATATAATAAAGGGAAAAAAAACTAAAAAATTTTACTCAAAAATTAAGTATTTTATCCAGTCATACAAATTAGCAAAATTGTGTCTAATTCCAAGCACATGCTGCTTCTAATCTATTCTGCTTCCACTGAGTGTATGCACTTGTGCACACACCCCCCCCCCCCCCCCCCCGCCTCAAGATTTTTGCAACCTGTAATACTAGATAGTAAAAGTAATCTTAAAAGACAGGCAACCTACAATGGCTTTGAAAAGTTTAAGTAACAAAGAATATACTATTTATTGTCACAATACTCCTAAACAAGTTATTTTTAAATGGGTATTTCAGGGTTAGTATTATCTCATGTGTTTAAGCTAATTTACTTACCAAAACACATAAGGAAAAAATAAAAACCCGCATGATATAGATAATATAAGAATACCAGAATTTAAGAACAAAAACTATTAAACATCAAGCTATGAAAGAACCTGTAATCCTAACATAACTGTACCAAGATACTGAAATATGCAACAATTAGCTTAATAAAGTAAGCCAAATTAAGGACATGCAAATATTTTGACACACAAAATGATGTTAACTATCTCCACATGGCGAAATCAAAAATACCATCTTGATAGCTGGAATATGTAAAAATTAAACCACTGTGGTAACAATATCCCTATATTCTGTCTTCAGGGTTTTTCCCCACCCCAAACAAAAAATCTTTCTATACAATTTTAACTTGTTCCAAAGTGTTCAATGTATAAGTTCACCTACTTAGGCTTAAGCAGGTACATCCTATTTCTCATTCTAGGTCAACTTCCATTCTTAGGTCTTTCCTAGCCAAAGAACAAGCTCTTTGAAGGCAGAGTCTACTTTTTTCCACTTGTAAACAATTTCAATGAAAGTAATTCTGTTATGTCACAAGACTCTGGAATACAGTGGTAAAATTATAAAGACAACAGGGGATTTGTGTGTGTGTGTGTGTGTGTGTGTGTGTGTGTGTGTATATTAAGAGTATATGGGTATATATTAAGAATGTGTGGGGGCGCCTGGGTGGCTCAGTCCGTTGAGCGTCCGTCCGGCTTTGGCTCAGGTCATGATCTCACAGTTCGTGGGTTCGAGCCCCGCATCGACAGCTCAGAGCCTGGAGCCTATCGTCCCATTCTGTGTCTCCCTCTCTCTCTGACCCTCCCCTGCTCACACCATATGTGTGTCTCTCTCGCTCTCAAAAATAAATAAAAAAACATTAAAATATATATATTTAAAAAAAAGGAATGTGTGTGTGTATACACACACCCTTTAATCAGAAAACACAAGAGATATAAGGCACAATATGTATATATCAAGAGTATATGGGTGTCTATGTATTATATATATATTATATATACACACGCTTTAATCAGGAAACATAAGAGAAACAAGGTGCAACAAAATGAGTTTTGTACCTATAGTAGGTGAGCAACTTCAAATACATAAGTTGACAGGATATAAAACAATGATACAGGATGACAGCTAAAATTAAGGCCTCAGGAGTCTGCCTACCTGGAATTCAAATTCTGATTCCAGTATTTATTAGTTGTGTCCTTGGGCAAGCAACTTAAATTCGCCAAGCATAAATGTCTTTACACTTATTAAATAAGAATAATAATCTTCAGAGGTTTTTATCTAGGAGAAATACAGTAATAGCACAGTGACTGAGAATGTAGGCTTTGTAGCCAAACCACCTGCATTCTGATCCAGTTTCTGCACTAACAAACCTTAACTGTGACCTTGAGCAAGGTCTCTCTGTCTCACTTCAACATCTACTAAAGGACAGTAACAGAATCTACTTTACAGTGTTATTCAGAGTGAAGTTTAAAATAAAATGTAGATAATCTTATTATTATGGATATTTAGGAGAGTAGAATGATATCCCTTGTGAAGGTAGTGAGGAGAGGACTACTGACAATTTCTCCCCCTACTGGTGAGAGGAGTCAGATGGTCTAGAAATCTCATTGAGTTGCTAAGTACACTCCCCTCACACCACCCTTTTCAGGCCTCTAGACAGACTGCTAGAAGCTTGTCTTAACACTCCAGTAACCAGACAAGAATTAACTAAGCATTACTGAGGGGAGGAAGGGGTCAACTTAGGCAAGAAGTAGGACTACGGGTTTTAACATTCTGCAACATTCACTGTACTTTACAGTCTAAGAGAAAGGGAAAAAATTACTGGCCCATGAAGGTGCCTAGCTGGCTCAGTCAGTAGAGCATGCAACTCTTGATCTCAGGGTCGTGAGTTCAAGCCCCACACTGGGCCTGGGACCTACTTAAAAAAAAATTGGGGGAAAAAAATCTCATTGAGGCACCTGGGTGGCTCAGTCTGTTAAGTGTCTGACTTCGGCTCAGGTTATGATCTCACAGTTCATGAGTTGGAGCCCACATGGAGCTCTGTGCTGACAGCTCGGAGCCTGGAACCTGCTTTGGATTGTCTCCTTCTCTCTCTGCCCCTCCCCCACTCAAGCTCTGTCTGTCTCTCAAAAATGAATAAGTTGTTAAAAAGTTAAAAAAATTACTGGCTCATATATCCAATCTAATCAACGGCAGATTAAAAACACAGAGATAATTACTGCACTATTTTTTACTATGTAAGTTAACAGCACCATATAGCACTGTTTTATATCTTCTGCTGAATAAGACAGACCCCTAATATGAGGACTTCACATCTTAAAGAAAAAGGAGACAGGTAAATAACTATTTATGACATTAGGAATGTACAAAGTATTTATGGATTGACAAAGATAGTGCAAACTTAAGTTCAACAATTTTTTTTCAGTTGAACAAAGGCAAGGGGATGTGATTTTTGTCTTGAGGCACTTACTTTTTAGACCAAATTAAGTTTTTAATAAGTCAGTAAATTACGATTCTAACAACTTCATAATCCTTACATTCTTTATACTAAAATGTAGCCTATCAACAGCTTACTCCCTCTCTTCACAGAATCATATAATGGTAAAGTTGGTTTAAACCTTTGTTTAATCACAAAATATTTTAACATCCTGAATGATTTTCTTTAAGTGCCTAATTTTGTTACCCCAGAATTTTTTTTTCTGACACATGTGATTTTTTTCTGCATACAGATTCAATCCAAAAGCTCATCTTATCTCCTGCAAATCTATGACCTCCATATTGATTATCACAGTATAGGAATTTTGCTCAGGGTGTATAAAGTGACTACTTTGCCAGGCTAGTCTCTTAGTACTAAAAAATAAAAAGCCTGTGGTGAGAGATGGTAAGAAGTGGATTTAAAACACATTTCAGAAACATTTTTCATAGTTCAAGAATCCTGAACAATCTTCTTGAGCTAGGTCTCATCTATCCATATACTTTAGAAAAAGTGCTATGAATAGATTTTAGAAGAAAATGGGGCAGGAGAGGAGGGAAAAAAATTTTAAATAGCTCGTTTAGGTTATTGGTCAACTTCCTCATTATTAGTATAGCCACTACAAAAATAACATTACATATTACATTAAAAATGAATTTAAAATCCTTACGATACATGCAAATTAATTCCTTCTCTGTATATAATGTATCTACAAACTGGGCCATTTTTTAAATGTTTGCTCAACCATACCTACAAGATGGCTGACAACCAATGTTATCCAATGATCTCGAGTAGTTTGACCCCCCTGGTCTATTATAATGGAATAATGAATTGTTACTCCTTCCATTATGAATACTATCATATATTGCATATTGTTAACATATATTAATGTTACCTATTATTACTCTGATGTGTTCTTTACAAAGACCTTATTCTGCATCCATTCTTCCCATCTTCCATTCAACTAGAACATTCAATTTTTAGGTAAGTACAGGGCCTCTCAGCCTCCCTGTGGCTAGGAGCCACAAGACAAAGCTGTGACCAGCATTTTAAATAGAGGTGTTGTGTGGCTTCTAGAAAACTTCCTATTCCTTCAAGGACAAATGGTATATTCACCCTGCATCCTGGAACATGGATGACTCGCCACCATCTTAAACCAACAGAGTCTAGGGAGGTGGAAGAGCATACTAGAGGGGATCTGGGTCGCTGAGGACTTTGTGGTACAGAACTGCCATAAAAACCCTAGACTGCCCACTTTCCAACTCTATGTTACAAAGAAACAAAAGTTCTACCTTGTAGAAGTCATTGTGATTTTTAAGTCTCTTTTACTCAGAGCTGAACCTAACACTAAGTGATAATCTTACTCTTCCTTTAATCATCAATCAATGATCCATACTCCAGTAGAGTATAGCTATTTAAATTTTCAATAAACAAAATGGATTATAAACATTAGCTACAACAAACTAAAATAGAAACAATAATCAGAAAACAGCTCAAAGAACAAATCCACTATATTATCCGTGGAGGGAGAAGGAAAATAACATCCAGTCAGTCAATGACTCATCCATTCATCTGTGTTTATTTATCATCTACTATGTGTCAGGCTTTCTGCTAGGCTACGGAAACAAAATTATGAATAAAGAGTCAATCCTTACTCTAATGGAGCTTACATACAAATAAATATTATATAACTGCAAACTGTGTTAAACTGTAGAAGGAAAAAATTTCTTGGAAAAAACTAGAAGATCCACATGGCTGCAGTAAGCAACTATGAGGAACTATGAGGAGCAGACGTAGTTGGGAGAAATAACTAAACTCAGATTATATAGGGCTTTGCAAACCAAGTTATAAAGTTGGTATTTCCTAAGTGATTGAAAAGTCATTAGAAATTTTTAAGCAAGGCAATCATGATGCTTTAAAAAGATTATGTAGCTTCAGTGTAGAGAACAAATTTGAAGAGCAGAAGAAGGAAGCCAAAGGACTAGTTAGGAGACTGTTGAAATAATCCAGAGTGGGTAACCTGAATGATGCTCGGCATGTAAATGCAGAGACTGAGCTGTATTTTAGAAATGGGATTTACAGGACATGCTAATAGACTGGATATAGGCGTGAGGGAAAATGGTAATCACAAACAACTCCCAGGTGTTTTATATAAGCAACTAGTGCTTGCAAGACTTTTAAGTAATCCAGGCTTTTTTCAGTTTCCAAATGTATTAAAATGAGTAATATGACTTGTTCTATCATATCTAAGGGCCCTTCAAGCTCTAAGTGGGTTCCAAATCTTAATCCAAAATATGTATCCTAACATCTACTCACATGATTTGAAAAAAAAGTGTTAACAATCCTGAACTTGTCTAAATTCAAAGAGGAGTATAAAAATGTTCCCTACCATACCAGGATGGAAAGATTGGGTTCCATCCTATCCCAAATCCAGTACATTGAAATAATGTAAAAAACGTTTGGCAAGAATACCTTAATTTAAAACATTCAAAATTACAACAGCAACTGATTCAACAACTAATTCATATTAGTATTTCCACTCTACTATACATACACCAAGAGATTATGAAATGTCATATATCGTCTCCACCTTCAAAGACCTTATGCAACCTAATGATTTTTTGGGTATGACACCAAAAGCACAGGCAACAAAGGCAACCTGAAACAAATGGAACTACATCAAACTAAAAAGCTTTTGCACGGCAAAGGAAACTATCAGCAAAATGAAAAGACAATCAATGGAATGGGAGAAAACATCTTACCTGTAATCCATACATATCCAATAATAAATTAATATTCAAAATTCATAAGGAACACATACAACTCAATAGCAAAAAATATATAAATAACCTGACCTTTTTAAATAGGCAAAAAACCTAAATAAATATTTTTCTAAAGAAGGCCATACAAATGGCCACAGGTACATTAAAGGGTACTCTTGTGTTGACAAGGATGTGGAGAAAAGGAAACCCTTGCACACTGTTGACTGAATGTAAATTGGTACAGCCACCATGGAAAACGGTATGGAGGTTCCTCAAAAAGTTAAATATAGAACTACTATAGGATCTGCAATCCCACTTCTGGGTATACATCCAAAAAAAAAGAAATCAGTATCTCAGACATCTACCATTGCAACATTATTCACAAAGACAAGATAAGGAAACAACTTAATTGTCTGTCAAAGGATGAATGGATAAAAAAAAGTGGCATATGTATACAAAACGGAGTATTACTTAACCATAAAAATGCCATTTCCAACAACATGGATGAACACAGAGGACATTTATGCTAATAAAATGAGTATAAATAAGCCAGACACAAAAAGACAAATACTATATGATTGCACTTACTTGAAATCATAGAAACAGAGAGTAGAATGGTGGTTGCCAGGGGCTTGAAGGTAGGGGAAATGGGGAAATTTTGGTCAAAGAGTAAAAGCTTTCAGTTTTAAGAATAGTTACTTTGGGAGATCTATACACACCGTATGTATTTCAAATGATCACTTTGTAAACCTTAAGTAGTATCATTTTTACTTGTCAATTATACCTTAGCAAAGTAGGGAGAAAAAAGCCCTTATGCAGCCAAAATGAGATACACAAGAAAAACTAACCAATATAAGAACACAAGTGATAGTAAAAAGCAGTATATACAGAACACTTAAATAAGAGGTGTATAAGACAAACCCGCCACTAATTAAGTCATTGGTAAGAGTACAGTACTTATTAATTGTAACTGGTACATAAAGATATCTTCTAATTGTCCATTCTCTTAAAAAAATGACTTTTATGAAACTATTCATAAACTTCACTGTTGCTACTTTTTCCTCTGATTTATTGGAAGGGTGTTTTCCCAAACCAATGGTCAACTAGCTAGAACATCTAATCAAAACTTCCTCTTGATGATCACATATCTAAGAAAATCGTTCAAACCATTTTACTTATTTATTAGATTTAACATTAATACTATTTACAGGGGCTTCTGGGTGGCTCAGTCAGTTAAGCAATGGCTCTTGATTTTGGCTTAGGTCATGACCCCTCCACTACTAGTGCACACATATATTCTTTCTCTCTCTCCCCTCCCCCCAAAATAAACATTAAAAAATACTATTTATAACACCAGACCAATAGCTTACTCAAAGAGTAGACAAGTGCCATGTAACAGAAATAAAAAATTAGCCACATACTTTAAATATATCCCAAATATTATCATTTCAGCTTGTTATCAATATAGGTATCAGATATTTTACACTTTTTATTATCTTCAAAATTTGTTGTGTATTTTATACATAAAGCATATCTCAATGCAATCATTAAATTTTTATTGGAAATAATGAATTTGTATTTAGATCTCAAAAAATTTACAGTTGACAATGTAAATACATGTGCCTGAGTTGTTAAAATCATATATATTTTTTAACACTCATTTTTTTGAGAGACAGTGCATGAGGGGGGGAGGGGCACAGAGCCCGATACATGGCTCAAACTCACCAACCATGAGATCATGACCTGAGTCCAAGTCAGAAGCCCAACTGAGCCATCCACATGCCCCACAAACATATTTTTTTTAAGTTCCAGTAATTAAGTCATGTATTTTAAATTTTTAGATTAAACTAAATCAAGAATTCTGTTCCTCAGTTACATTAGCCTGCCATATCTGGCTAGTGACTATTATAGTACACAACATTGGTTTAGACCTATATAGACTAACTTTTTAAAAGTTTAACTGTTCTAGACAAAATCCTAAAATATGCTACCTACATTACTGTCTTATAAAAAAGAACATCGATTTTTATGATGGCTCAGAGACAATAATATGAACATATCTTGTTAGGCTGCTTCACAGTAAAATAGTCACAATAGCCTTAGTTGACTGTTCCTAAATATTTCTGTTATAACTTGAAATGGCTCACTAATTCTCTTTCTTTCCCCTTTGATTCTTCCCTAGAAACACATACATCTCTCTAATTTTATCACAGTATTAGCCCTGGCTTGAAGGCAGCAACATTATTTTCACAGGAAACAAAGTACATGAACTATTTAGGTCCCATTTTCTTCAGTACTCAGAGGTCACATACATTAGAGTTCCATACAGAATTCACAATTTGAAGTTAACAAAAGTTGACTATCTGTCAGCATATTATTTCACTTATTTAGGCACTTTTATTTTAGTGTGAAGCAAATGAAACTGATCAAATGATTTTTAAAGTTGTTTTCAGTTCTGGCATTTTATAACTTTATGGTCCTTTTCTGATAAGAATAGGTTGATTCAGGGGCGCCTGGGTGGTCATGATCTCTCGTGGTTCTTGAGTTTGAGCCTCTGTGTTGCACTCTGTGCCGACACCTCAGAGCCTGGAGCCTGCTTCAGATTCTCTGTCACCCTCTCTCTGCCCTTCTCCTGCTCATGCTGTCTGTCTCTCTCTCAAAAAAAATTAAACATTAAAAATTTAAAAAATTTTTAATAAAAAAATTTTTAAAGAATAGGTTGATTCATGAAAGAAAGGTACCAAAAGTGGTAGTGACCATAGGTTAGATTTTTTTAATAAATTTGGCTCTGAGAAAAGAATTAATTGGGTAATATTTAACCCAAAAAGGACTAAGAGGAAGAAAGGCAAAGATCAAGATACACATGTAGAAGGCTAAAGAATTTGATTTTCAAAAAGGAACTAACCAATCAAAAGATACAGTATGACTGAATGGATTTTTAAAAACCAAGATCCAGAGCAACCTGCGTGGCTCCATTGGTTAAGAGTCCAATTCTTAATTTTGTCTCAGGTCATGATCTCACAGTTTGTGAGTTTGAGCCCTGCATCAGGCTCCTGCTGTCAGCTTGGGATTCTCTGTCTGCCTCTTCCTCTCTCTCTCCTCCTCTCTCTGGCTCTCCCCTGCCTCAAAAATAAACAAACATTAAAAAAAAAAAAATCCAACTATATGTGGTCTACCAGAGATTAATTTTAAATTTAAGGGCACATGTAGGCTGAAAGTGAAGGGATGGAAAAGGTATTCCATGCAAATGGTAACAACAACAAAAAGAACAGGGTGGTTAAACTTTATCAAACAAAACAGACTCTTAAGTCAAAAATTGTCTCAGGAGAAAGAGGACTCTATATAATGACAAAACTAGGAAGAGAAATAAATGCACACACACACACCCCCAACATTAGAGCATCTACATAGATTTAGCAAACACTGATAGAACTAAAGGGAGAACTTGACAGAATACAATGATAATAGTAGCAGACTTCTGTATCCCATTTTCAGTAATGGATAGAACACCCTAACAGGAAATCAACAAGAACATAGTGGGCTTGAACACTATAGACCAAATGGACTTAACAGAACGTTCCACCCAACAGTAGCAGAATATACATTGTTCTCAAGCACATAAAGAACATCCTCCAGGATAAGCTGACATCGTAGGTCACAAATTTCAACACATTTAAGAAGAAATCAGACCAAGTATCTTTTCTGACAAAAACAGAATAAAACTAATAATCCATACCAAAAGGAATAATGGAAAAGTAATTAATATGTGGAAATTAAATAACACACTCTTAACCAATGGATCAAAGAAGAAATCAAAAGGAAAGTTGGAAATATCTTAGTATATTGAAACAAAAACAAAAACACAACATACCAAAACTTATGGGATGTAGCAAAAGCAGTAATAAGAGGTAAGTTTATTTTGATAAACACCTACATTAAAAAAGAAAGACCTCAAATAACCTAACTTTACACCTCAAGGAGCTAGAAAAGAACAAGCTAAGCATAAAGTTCGCAGAAGAGAGAAAATAATATAGATTAGAGCAGGACTAAATGAAATAAGAAAAAAAATGAGCTAGTTATTTGAAAATACTGAATTGTCAAAACTTTAGCTAGACTAAGAAAAACAGAGCACTCAAGTAAAATGAGAAATGAAAGAGATGAGACATTATAACTGATGCCATAGGAAGGGGGAAGGGAGGGGAAAAGGGTGGGTGGGAAGGATAAGGATTACTACCAACAATTACAATGCCAAGAAACTGTGCAACCTAGAATAAATGGATGAATTCCTAGAAACATACAACCTACCAAAGACTGAATCATTAACAGAAAAAGACTGAATCAGTAATCAAAAACCTCCAACAAAGAAAAGCTCAGGACCAGATGGCGTTAACTGGTGAATTCTACTAAAGAATTAATGTCCTTCTCAAACTCTTCCAACAAAATGAATAAAAAGGAACACTTCCGAACTTATTTTATGGGCCAGCATGACCCTGATACCAAAATCAGACTAAAACACTACAAAAAAAAGAAAATTATAAGCAAACACAAAATTCCTGATGAACATAGAAACAAAAATTGTCAACAAAATAACAGCAAACCAAATTCAACAGTATATTAAAAGGATCATACGCCATGACAAAGTGGGACTTATGTCTGGCATGAAATCATGGTTCATCATTTAAAAATGAATTAACACATGATATTAACAGAATGAAGGATTAAAAAAATGACATGATCACCTCAACAGATACAGAAAAAGAAATATGACAAAATTCAACACCCTTTCATGATAAAAACTTGCAACAAACTAGGAATAGAAAGAAATTACCTTAACATAATACAGACCATATACAAAAAGTCCACACATTCAGTGGTGAAAAACTGAAAGCTTTTCCTCTAACACAGCAAAGATGCCCATTCTCACTACTTCTATTTAACACAGTATAGAATTTCCTAGCCAGATCAATTAGGCAAGAAAAAGAAATAAATGGCATCCAAATCTGAAAGAAAGGAAGAAGTAAAAGTATTCTGTGTGCAGAAGACATAATCTTATGTACAAAACCCTTCAGAGTCCACACACACACACACACACACACACACACACACAAAACCCATAAAACTTAGAATTAACTAATTCAGTAAAGGTGCAGAGTACAAATATCAACCATTTCTATACACTAAGAATAAACTATCTGAAAAGGAAATTAAGAAAATAATCTCATCCACAACAGCATCATAAACAATAAGATAACTGGTTATAAACCTAACTAATGAAGTAAAAGACTTGTACATTATAAAACTACAAAACATGGATGAAAAAATTAAAATGATATAAACAAAGAGATATCCTGTGTTCATAGAAGACAGTATTGATTGTCAAAAAAAAACGAAAACAAAAAACCACCCAGAATGATCAAGAAAGGAAGATCTCACAGATGCACAGAAAAGGGGATTGTAGTATGGAGGTGAAAATTACCTTGAGTTATGAGGAGACCATCTTTGTCTTCTGAAGCAAGAAGGAAGGGTTGATATGGGTAAGAGAAGTGGAAGTGAAAATATAAAGTTGTAAAGAAGTGAGTGTCAATGTTTAGTAGTTGGAAGTAATGGGTCATGAGGTCTAGGCTGGATAATAATAAAAATATAGAAGTGAAGGTATTTTCAGTACAAGAAACAAACTGTGGGATGTGCTTATTAGACTATGTGGTTAGAGCCAAGTGGAGAGGATCACTGGTGTGGAAGCTGGTACACTGTTAAGTATGATATTCAAAACGTCACTTACAAAGAAATGAGATCATATAGATAACTGATATAACTCTGACCCAGATGTAGAACTGGGGAGTGAGATTGGCAGACAATATCAACAGAAAACAGAAGAGTCACCTATCCAAATAGCATGTGCTTCAAAAGATTTTTTTTATAGACAGGTAGACTAGTAACATTTAATAGCTAAAGTGGACAACTAGAAGAATGCTGACTCTGCTCCCCTCGCTCCTACACACACACACACACACACACACACACACATAGACAGACAGACAGACACACACACACACAGACACACACACACACACACTCATTCCCACGATATACTGGCTAGGAGCAGAGGAACAATACTTGAGCAGACCTTTGAAGAAGTATATACTTATGAAAACACAGTTTCAATTAGGACAGGAAATGGAATGGGCTTCCTGGAAAGATTATAGATTCAAGAGTTTTATATATATATATATAAAAGAGATGTTAAAGTCTAAATCAATATTTAAGTAACTGTTTTTAGATTTGAGTCTTCATGGCTCGTGAGTCAAGCCCCATGGTCAGGCACTATGCTGACAGCTCAGAGCCTGGAGCCTGCTTGGGATTCTTTGTCTCCCTCTCTCTCTGTCCCTCCCCCACTAATGCACTCACGCTCTTGCCTGCGCGCGCGCTCTCTCTCTCCAGTCTCTCTCTCTCTCAAAAATAAATATCAAAGGGGTGCCTGGGTGGCTCAGTCAGTTAAGCCTCCGGCTTCGGCTCAGGTCAGATCTCATGGTCGTGGGTTCGAGCCCCGCATCGGGCTCTGTGCTGACAGCTAGCTCAGAGCCTGGAGCCTGCTTCCAGTTCTGTGTCTCCTTCTCTCTCTGCCCCTCCCCCTCTCATGCTCTGTCTCTCTCAGTATCAAAAATAAATAAAACAAAAAAAATTAAAAAATAAAAAAATTAAATAAATAAATATTAAAAAAGTTTAGATTTGAGTCTTAAAAGAAATAATTATTTCCTTCAAAAAGTATGCAAGCAAAAAATTTAACAAAGCGAATATAACGATTTAAGTAGTTTTCTAGAATGCACTCAATATGCCAAAACTAACGGAGAAAGGGGAAGAAACATTCTGTTGTCAAGTATGTAGTACTGTATTTAAGCAATATTTTTAAAAGTTAGATTCTTTTCTTCATAATTTTGATTACCTCAAGCAATAGTTTGAAATTAAGCAAAAGTATTCATCAGACTGAAGACCAGATTGAATTAGTTATTCAAGCAATGTTACTTTCAAATACCCTATTTAATTTGTCTCTTATTAGTATAATTTTTGGCTGGGATGTATGTTAATTAGCAGAATCTCTGGCATATGACTTATGTCCTTCCAGGCCCAGGATAAGCACATTCACTGAAAGATAATTTTACATTATTATTTACATAATTATCTCTCAGCAACTGCAAAGACAACTTATGTCCAATATTACAAATTAGCAGAGTGTACCATTTTAAACAGGCTGAACTTCTGCCTTCCTTTAAAAAAAAAAAACTGAGGAAAGGTTATTTGCAATTCATTCTGGTTTCTACAATGTGATGACACTAGGATAAATAATATCTCTTTAAAAACTGGAGAAAATTTTCAATTTAAGAACAAGTTGCTATGGTTACCCAATGTTTACCTTTATAAGCAATAGTTATGTGAGACGTCCAAGGGATTCCCACAAAGAGCAGTAAAATCAGTAACTGAAGTGTATGTAGTTATTTCACACACAAACTGGGACCACATACACCACTTCCCTTTCAAAGTAGCTATCATTTGGGAAATACTAAAGAAAATGATTCACATCTTTCTAAACTGTAGAAGGGTGGAGACAAAAATACTAAAACTTGTAACTATTTTAAAGTCCAAGTGATGACTCAGAATACTTTTCATATTCTTCAGCTCCCTTTACTAAAGAGTGCTATCTAAAATTTTAAAAAACAGCTTCTATTGTTAAAAGAAGGAAAGGGTGTTTCTAATGCGTATCAGGCATGGGATTTTTTTTGCATAGATTTTCATGCTCTTGATAAACCTGTAAAAAGCCCTGCTTAAAACTTAATGTTACTTCACAGGAAAACAATGTCGACTCCTTTAGCTGTAGTAATTTTGAACTTCTTAAATGGAAAGAAAGGGCCCCTATTAGACTTGATAATTAGCTCACTCTTGACTAACCGAGTAATTAAATCAGTATCAGTTATTGCAGTACAGAAATGCTTTTGTCTGTTCTGTTCACAATCTGAACATTCAGTAGTTGAGAATATCCATGAAGTTTTTGACCTGAATATAATTCTGATGTGATCTTAAAATTATGAGACTCATCATTATATCTTTATTTTTTTTAATGCTGACTTATTTTATTTTCGAGTGAGAGAGAGGGGAGAGAAGGAGAGGTACAGGGAGGAGAGGGAGAAGAAGAGGGAGAAGAGAAAATCCCAAGAAGGCTCCACACTGCCAGCGCAGAGCCTAATGTGAGGCTCAAACTCACAAAGCCTCAGATCACGACCTGAGCTGAAGTCGGAGAGACCCTGAACTGACTGAGTCACCCCAGCGCCTCTCATCATTACATCTTAATGGGCCTTCCACAAAATGTGTACTTTTCTGTATAGCAGACTTTCAATAAAGACACTTACCATAAACAACAAGAAGTGAAATTATGGTGGCTCTAAGGTAACTGACTGACACCTAGACTCCGTCTGAGTCTTCTCTGTCAGACTCAGGATGGATCTTAGGATGATTCCCTTCATAGTCAGAGATACCTACCACACTTCAAGGCCATCACATCAGACACATATACTGTTGCAGAAAGGGAAGTTTCCTGCTGTGTCTCTCTTTTAGGTATAAGGAAGACTTTCCTAGAAGCTACCTAACCTGACTTTTCCTGACACGTGACCACTCTACGCTCTTATGTTCCTTCCTAAACAAATCACTACTAGGTGGAGAAGGATTAGCTTTACACTATTAAGGACTTTTCCGAGTCACGTAGGAGAGCAGTAAGCATCCAAACAAAACTGGGGGCCTGCAAGGCAGGAAGTGGATGATGGCTGGTAAGTGGACAACCAACAGTATGCTATGTATTAAACTGGCATTTTATTTCAATAGTTTACTTTTCTAGGGCTGCCTGGATGGATCCCCTTGATTTCTTGATTTCAGCTGGGGCCATGATCTCATTGTTCATGATATCAGGCCCTGCACTGGATTCTCTTCCTCCCTCTCTCCCTCAAAATAGATACATAAACTTTAAGAAAAGTTTACTTTTCTCATTTTTATTAATGAATTACAACACACTAGTGCTAGATAGTACTGAGAACTCTAGACGTTTATTTTTAAAAGGGAAAAAAACCAGTCATCAGTAATTTATCTTAAAACAGACTAAAGGTGGGGCGCCTGGATGGCTCAGTTGGTTAAGCGTCCAGCTTCCGCTCAGGTCGTGCTCTCACGGTTTGTGGGTTCGAGCCCCGTGTCAGGCTCTGTGCTGACAGCTCAGAGCCTGGAGCCTGCTTCAGATTCTGTGTCTCCCTCTCTCTCTGACCCTCCCCTGCTCACACTGTCTCCCTCTGTCTCTCAAAACTAAATAAAAATAAATAAATAAATAAATAATAGAATAGGAGAAACGGTAGAAACACTTTCAAAAAGATATCCTTCCCTTTTCCTTTCCTTCTTCTGCTAGCTAAAGCTTGATAGACGTTTTGGACCTTGTGTTGTCTCTGTCTCTCAAAAAGAAATAAAAACCATTAAAAAAAATAAAAAAAAAGAAATCTCACTTTTTTAAAAAAGGACTAAAGGCAATCATTTTATAAATGCCATTAACAAAAGAGTATACTTTAGTATATGAAATAATAAAATTACACTTTAATTTTGACCCATTAAAATGAAATTTTTATCTCAAAAAATGTTTCTCATTAATCTCATTTTTCTCCTCTAGGAAAAGTTAAGGCGAATTCCTAGACATAGGTCAAACTACATTTAAAATAATGAAACTAGAACACATTTAAAGCCAGGATGATGGTGAATCTAAAACCTGTATCGTAAGTGTCAATGAACCTGAAGGTATTTTGTCTGAAAAGGAGTCAAGGAGAATATGATAGTGTTTCCATACCTGAAGTGCTATTACTGTGAAGAGATACCAAATTGCATAGGTCTAGAGATAAGAACTAGATCAATGAATAATAACAAGCAGCAAGCTAAGATTTGGTTCAATATAAGAGAGTACTTTAATCTAGCATTATTTTATGTGAAGATGGAAGAAGACTGGCTGATCCTATGAGGCTGGGATAAACACCCCAGGTAATGTGAATACCTATGATGATTCCAGGCACTTTATGTGTACTCAGTTGTAACATGTCTGTCAAGTAGTTTCTACTTCCAATTTCACAGATAAAAATCTGAGGTGGAAAAGTTAAATATTAGAAATCACATGGCTAACAAGTGGAGAAAAATGGACTCTAACCCAGGACAATCTGTCTCCAAAGCCCAGCTCTTCCTACAAATACACATCTAAGAGAAGTTAAATTAAGGAAGCAAACAGGTTCTGAGTTGGTGAGAGCCAAAAAGCATCTGATTGAAGTCCTTGATTTCAAAATTAGGATACCAGAAATGAAAAGTATTACTCCCTTCCATTTGTATCAGTAGTTCCTAGTTTAGGAATGCTCTCACATCTATTCCCACATTGCTTCCTCACAGCCATGCTTTGAGGTAAGCAAGCTAGGGAGGTACTATTTCTTAGCATTTTACGTCAGACAGAAAGAACAGCAAGGATGAGTTCCTTTAGTTTTCTTCTAGTTTACTTTCAAAGATACTTGTATCTTCGATTCTCCTCTCTGATCTTTCATTCACTCATGGTCATTTATTAAACACTTCTTCCATGCCAGTTACCATACCTTAATGACTCTGCAGTCACTGGGAAGGAGCTTATACTCACAGAAGAAAAAATTTATTAAAAAATATTTCCATCTGTTCACAAACCTTATCAATCCTGATCCCTTTCCTTTATCACTTTGATTTATCCCTTATTGCTATCTCTACCCCTTCCTCTTGACCTACACAAAACTTCTATGCTTCTCTAACAAGCTACCATTCCATTTCTACTTGTTTCACCCTACTGCAATCTGACTTATATACTCACCATTCAACTGAAATTGCTCTAAGATCACCAGTGGAAACTTAATACAAATTCTTCATTTTTCTCAATTAGTCTATGATACTGGATAACCAATGATCTTTAAAAAATTTTTTTTAATGTTTTATTTATTTTAGAGAGAGAGAGAGAGAGTATGAGCAGGCAGAGAAAGAGAGAGGGAGACACAGAATCCAAAGACAGGCTCCAGGCTCTGAGCTAGCTGTCAGTACAAAGCCTGATGCGGGGCTCAAACCCACGAACTGTGAGATCATGATGTGAGCCGAAGTCAGACACTTAACCAACTGAGCCACCCAGGCACCCCACCAATGATCTTTATTAAAACTCTTCCGGGGCGCCTGGGTGGCTCAGTTGGTTAAGCCTCCGGCTTCGGCTCAGGTCAGATCTCACGTTCGTGGGTTCAAGCCCCGCGTCGGGCTCCGTGCTGACCGCTAGCTCAGAGCCTGGAGCCTGCTTCCAGTTCTGTGTCTCCTTCTCTCTCTGACCCTCCCCCTCTCATGCTTTGTCTCTCTCTGTATCAAAAATAAATAAAACATTAAAAAAAAAAATCTTTAAAACTCTTCCAGGGGTACCTGGGTGGCTCGGTCGGTTAAGTGTCTGACTCCTGGTTTCTACTCAGGTCATGATTTCATGGTTCATGAGTTCAAGCCCCATGTCAGACTCTCTGCTGCTAGTGGAGTCACCGTTGGACCCTCTGTCTCCCTCTCACTCTAACCCTCCCCTGCCTGCTCTCTCTCTCTCTCAAAAATGAGTAAATCAACATTAAAAAAAATCTCTCTTCCACAAAATTTTTACCTTACTTCTAAACCTTCTTTTCTGGCCCCTTCCACTTGATTTTTCTTCCACCATCCATACTTAAATACTGGCTTTTCCTTAAGCCCACTTTTCCTGCCCCTAGTCTAACAATCTCCTCCTGGACCACCTCCTCTGTAATATCAGCCATCACATGCAACACTTCCAAATCTTTATTTCCAATCCTAACCTCCAGACACAACTTCCAAGTGCACAATGAGCTATTTTACCTGCATATTCCAGATTATCTGAGTCAGCATGTGAAAAATCAAGTTATCATCTCTAGTCTACTCCCCCAAAGTGTTCTTTTTCTAACCTTCCCAGGTTGGTTAACATAATGGCATCACCATATATACACAGTAGCCCAGAACAGAAAGAATTATCTAGAAGCCTACTCTCACTTTATCTCCCACTTCTAATTAGTCACCCATTCCTAGGAATTTTACCTAAAATCTTCTAAACTCTTTCTTCACAGTGATCTATTTCAGACCCATTTCAGTCCTCAACCTGAGTTATCAAGCCCATCTTTTTTAAAATTTTTTAAAGATTTCTTTATTTTGAGAGAGACAGAGAGAAAGCAGGGGAGGAGCAGAGAGCCCAATAATGCAGAGCTTGAACCCATGAACTGCAGGATCATGACCTGAGCCAAAGTCAGACACTCAACCAACTAAGCCACTCAGGTGCCCCTCAAAAGCACCTCTTATTGGTCTCTCAATTCTTGGTTCTCCTTTCTCCAGTTCTATCTATTCTTATAGTAAACATAGATTCTTTCACAAGAATCCTTTTCTTCTGGGAATTCACCTGGTCCAAAGATATATCAGAAGACCGCCTACTCAGGGATGAACATATGATCAAAGTCAGATAGGGCCCTCCTTAGGACTTGCTTTCCTGCCAAGGCTGTCAGGAAAGATACTCTTTTTTCTTTAATGATTATAACTAAGGACAATGTAAGCTAAGCTGCCTGTCAGAGTGAAACAACGGAAAAAATTTTAAAGGGATGGGTGGTGATGGGGAATCCATCACTAAGTCCTGGATCTAGCTCTGCCTGACCATCCCTACTGCCTGGCCAGTAAATTTCCTTTCGCATTTAAATCATTTTGAGTTGGGATTTTTGTCATTGTAACCGAGAATCTTAATTAATAATTCTCTTTATCACCAGTTACTTTCTAAGTCTTAGATAAAATGTTATTTGCCTGCTTTTATTTAGTCACTAGGTTTTATTAAAGTATACTAAAGACATCCACAATTTATCTTGCCTTTAAGTTTTACACATATATAAAGGTACTTTTTGCAATTCAAACAGATCACTTCATTTCCTGTAGCTGTGCCTCAGAATATGCTGTTCCCCCAGCTTACAATGTTCCCTTCCTACCTGCTTATCAACAAAGTACATAGCAGGGTTGCATTAAAATAAGGCTGGAAAATCATGAAGGGCCTAGAATGCCACATTGAAGTATATACATTTTAACCTGAAGAATAATGAGGAAATTACTAAAAAAAAAAAATTAAGTTAAAAAGTGACATAATCAGATTATATCTTGAAGGCTTAGCGTGGATACAATGTAAATAATGGCCCAAAAATGAAGTGATATTAAAGACAAAAAACAATAGCAAGCTACTGTTATTGTCCAACCCAGGGACCACAAGGGATGATGAAAGAAGTAAAGTGGGACTTTTCTGGGAAAAAAAGTTTGCCAGCTCCAGTCAATAGCACAGGTAAGTCTTTCAAATTTTTTAAACTAGCATTTTTTACAAAAATATAAATATAAAGAAAAGGGAGGCCTCCAAAGCTTTGTATGAAAGATTTTACTGAATCACTTATAACAAAACATTAACAACCAATTTTATGTTGAATAAAATGATTTAAAATATAGTGTATTTCATATAATAAAATTAAATATTTAGTAAAAAAATTTTAAAGAATTTCTAAAAACATGGGACAAACAATATTCATTAAAGTATTAAATGGAACACAACAAATACACAAATATGATTCTAAATATGTTAAATAATGATCAGAAGGAATTTTTTTTTAAGTAACAACAGATTAGTTAACTCAGTGGCAGGATTATGGGTACTCTGTTCTTTCTTTCCTGTATGTACATAATTAGTTTTTTCTGAGTAACACTGCCCCTTAGTCATGATTCTTATTTGCTACACTCAATCACTACTTTAGAGGTAAGAAAAATAAGTTCTACAAGGGTTAAATGACAAAAGTTCACATACCAATAGATAATAGAAGTTAGGACCAAAATTTGAACAGTGCCTAAGTGAAGACTGACTGTTAAGAAGCAAACTTGTCAAGTCAAAGCCATTTAGCAGCTCCATACCCATACCCCAGGGACTAGACCTGCTGAGCACTGAATGCAGAGCAAAGCTACTGAGACTTGAAACTTGCTGGGCTATAACTGCCTCTCAATTCATACCTCAAAAACTACCAAGTAGCTAGTGAAGAGCAGAATACAAAGGGTAATTTAAGATGCTTGTTTTCATAACTTTGTTTTCATATAAATAATCTTTTGAAGAACAGAAAAGGAAATAATAACAGACTGAATTGGAAAAAGAAGGCCTAAGGGAAAGGTGTTTAGAGACACTGATGTTCTAGACTCTGGTACTTACTTTGCTCTTTAAAACATGAGTGAATGCTTTATTACATAAGATTATTATTTCCTTGAACTGGGATCTCTACAACCTTGTTACAATCCCAAGTAAACTCTACAACCCTACATCAACTCAAACTGCTCAAGTAGGATAACTATCAAAAGTTACTTGGCTACTAACAAAATAGAATTTCAATGTGAAAGTTTTTTGTGAAATAAAAACTTCAATGGATGGCTACTAGATAGAAAAAGTGATCATCAAAATCAATTTTAAAAATCTGAGCTATCTGTATATATTTTCTAACATTACAAATCAAGAAATGGTGTTTTATTTAGGTGCAATTTAAATTACAGTATCATCTAAAAAAATCAGAACATCTAAAATATTTCTAATGTAGTGTACTGAAGACTGGATTAGAAAATGTGGTCAAGTATAGCTCTTAACCATTTCATACATAAGAACCTCTCTTTAAAAATAATTACAGTATATATATATATATATATATATATGCATATCACAAATAAAGGTTATGTTGAGCTAGTTTGTCTATGTGAAGAACTATATCACTATTGAAATTTAATTTCATTATTCTTTATGATGCATTTTAAAATATGTAAATTTAGACAGTCTGTCAAAACCAATGCAAAATCACCATCTAGTGGTAAAAGGTAAAAATTACAATTTACACGATGATCATATAGCAAAAGTAGTTGAATTTGTGACTGCATGATCTCTAACACACATCATCCAGAAAGAAAAAATAAATGAGTCGTATGATATTGATGATGTCTGCTATTTGTTGGTATTTTTCTAATCAAATCTTATCCTTACTATCTTGACATTTTTTTCTTTTTCTGTCTTGCCTATCCATTACAGAATTAGGATAAGAGTACTTCAAGATTCATCCAAAGCTTTTGTTGAGCCAATAGTTAGAAAATTATTTATAAAGAACAGAAATAAGGTGTGTGAGGGGCTGAGTTTCCAATGGGATTCAGCAAAAGCCATCAAGGTAACAAGAAATGAGAGGCATCCTATGTGTGTGTTTTTTTAAAGTGATAATTTAGTAGATAATTCTGAAAGGTCAAGTAAAGAGTCACAACTGGTTAGCTCTCTCAAGAGAATATGAATATTTAATGCCATCAAAATTATTTCAATTTGAAGAACACAATCTAATGTTTTCCCAATACTCTGTCCCACTCCTACCAGAATACAGATGGATAAAATCTTTCAGCTATCAACACAATAGCATTGTAATCACCTTTTCTTTTTAAAAAAAAACAAAAAAAAATTTAAGAACAAATTATAACAAAAACCTAGTATGGGTGATTTGTTTGGTCATAAAACAACTTTGCATTGAGTCTACTTAATATCAAATGGTATTACCATTTAGGATCAAAAATATTTGAAACAAAGTACAGCAAGTTGAAACTTGACAATAGTAAAGAATCCACATACTGGGACATAGGTTTTTCCTCTCTATACAACTTTTCAGTATGTTTGAGTTTCAAATAAGAAGCCTAATAAACAATGCCAATGATATCAAACCAGTTTATACTGTCTTCACAAGCAACTCAAGTCTAACACCCCTAAGTTTTATGGGATTTTTAAATTACTTTCACTAAAAACATGGGAGTCACTCACATTAACTGAGGTTCTCCAGTGATTAATGAATGGCTGATGTTTACAGAGTGCACCACAAACACAGAACATGTAAGAGAATGAGCTACGAGCAAAATGATGCATACAACTTGACAAGAGAAGAATGAAGACATCTAGTAATTTACTAGTTTTAAAAAAGTAACTACAGTACCATTATTTTCAGCTATTTCATATTCTCTTCTCCAAACTACAACACAGAGATCTTAAATTAGATTTTTAAGCCCCTCCACTGAACATCTATTCAAATTAAGTTGTTATAAATACGTTTTCCAGGAATACAGGGACCACCACACTTTTAAACAAAATGTTCACAACAAAAGATTTTGACTGACACTAAGTATTCACATATAGTTATGTAGAAAAACTGTTTAATTTATGATGAGGCATAAATACCAACAAACTAACGAATTAAGAGAGCTGCCTATATTATTGTAGAGAGACTACTGGAAAATAACCTACCATAATAGGAATTCCCATACTATTTTCCTCTGGTGGAAGCAGTAGTTGTATTGCTTCAATTCCAATCTCAGGCCTGTGGCAGAAAACAGATATCAAAAGCAAGAATATGCTGACCCTAGAAATGAAGGGCTATGTTATAAATAGAACTAGCACCTTAACAAAACATTGAATTATGAGATCATATTCAAAATCTTACTAATTCAGAAGTTTTACCCTTCTGTCAAGAAAAGAAATTATTAATCTGTCTGACAAGGCAGAGTTTTTGTAAAGGTTTTGTTTATATATAAGCCAATTAGAAGAGACTCAAAAAGTGAAGTCTGAGTCAAAATTGCCTACAAGAAGACATTTTAATTATTAAAAAAAAAAAAACCCTGAAACTGTTCAAATATATTCACTATAATAAATGAATATATAATACATGCTTCCATGGGAATGTTTTAATCTAAGAAACTGTCTATGAAGTATAAAATAATCAGTCTACATAATTTCTGAACATTTAAAAACGTTCATTTTAGAAATACATTATTAAGTTTAAGAAATCACAATAATATCTCCCAAAGATAAACGTACTTTTTAAAAAACTGTTATAATAATATACTGTTTAGTAACTTGCTTCTCCCCATCTCTCTCCATTCAACAACGGGGAAATCCACCTCCTCAAATATTCCTCTATTACACTTTTAATGAATATGTAACATTAAATTAAAAAGTAAAACCTTACTGTATTTAACTGACTTCCTAAGACTAAACATTTGGGTTGCTTCTGTTTCTTTACACTCTTATGTAACAATTTTTCCAGAAATCCTAATACTATTTTTAGTGAAATGGATTATCTTCAAATAAATAAAATTGAGCCTAATATATTCTGGAGCCATCATTCTCAGATACAATAACTAGAAAGAACAAAGATCAGAATTAAATTCTCTTTATAAAAATATATGGTCAAACATATTTCTTATTAGGTCTGAGTTATCAGTTTTTATCATCTTTGTCACAGTGATTTCTGCTTTGCTCTAATGCCTATATAGACAGAAACCATTCTATTCACTCTGGTTAGAAGTTCAGCTACAGTTCTTTTTTTTTTTTTTTTAATGGTTATTTATATTGGAGAGAGAGCGCGCACTTGCACGCACAAGCGTCAGTGGGGCAAGGGGCAGAGAGAAGCAGGCTCCGGGTTCTGAGCGTCAGCACTCACCCACAACGCAGGACTCTCACCCACAAATGGTGAGATCGTGACCTGAGCCAAAGTCAAATGGTTAACGACTGAGCCGCCCAAGAGCCTAGCTACAGTTCTAAACATAATGTGTTTTTTCTTCCCTTGTCAAAACTCTATCTGAACAAATTAATGCTGCCAAAACAGTATTAAAGGGCATTACCTTTAGTATGTCTTCTATGACAAGGTAATATTATTAATTTGCCATTTGGTGGCAGTAAATACAAAGGAGAGTAAATTTCCTGAGTACTTCTATTGTACTGTTACCAATGCAAAGGTAGTTTTCTGAGTCCTGTATCTTAAACAAGAGCTTCAAATGAAAAAACGGTGCTTTATGGGTTTTAGGTTATATTTTAAGTTATATTTGAGTTTGTTAATAGTCGAGCTCAAAACAATACCATGAGCAAATTCCTGATTAACTAATTGAAATACTCTTCTGTTACTATAGATTTACCAATACAATTTAATTGCCTCAAAAACTATGCAACTCTCTTGATGCTTATCAAGCAACATGTGATTATAATCACTTTTACTTCTAACTGAAATCAACATATTTCATGTAAAAATTACATTTTCTAACTCTAATCAATACTAATTCAATAATCATTTGTTAATAATTACTTATGTGCTAAGTGCAAGGAATGAAACAGTGAACAAGAGTGATTTCTGACTTCATGAAGTTTACACAGTCTCTCATACACTCCTTTTTCCAGACTTGTAATATAGAGAAGTAAAAGACCAGCTTGAGAGCCTAAGTATTATACAAATACACATAACACAAAAAGATAACAGTTTCCCTCCATATATAATTTATAATAAAAAATTACACGAAAAACTAGAGTAGGGAACTACAACAGTTTTATATTTTTTATATTATTTCCTTAATGTCTTTATTTTTGTTTTTATAATGCCTCTTTTTTAAAATACTAAGTTATTTCAAAAGAAATCTACAAGATACCAAGTAACTGAAATAACTGTCACATCAAACTGAACAATGTATGTTATTTTTTCACATAAAATTATCATAAGCTTCTCAGTAACCTACAGAAATCACTGCCAAAGTGTCTTATTTATAATCCAAGACACTGAGAAGCATGAATCTAAGATCATAAGTAGATTCAAACTGAGATTAAATTTACAAATATAATGACAGATCGACCACAAAATTAAACACATTTAATTAAATACTGTAATGACACTCTTCCATGAAAAGGTTTCCTTTCAAGGGCAGGGGTTGTATCTCAGTTATATCAGTATCTTCAGCTCTGGGCTTTGCTTATAAACATACAACAGTGATGACAATTTCTCATGCACTAACATTTCTCACACCGATAATTAGACATGTCAGCAGAAGAGAATTTTCATTTTCTTTTCTTATTTTACTGTTTGGGTCCCAACTAAACAAAATTTTACAGATAAAATATTAAAAATGGTAATTTCATATGGTCTAACCTAATACCAATTATTTACAACATAAGTTCCTTGAGGGGAGGCACCATTTCTTATTCTGCCCTAAAATGCTCATCTTCTATAAAAAGACAAGTAAAAAGTAAACAACAAAGCAGTGGAGTCAAGTGAGTGAGGGACATGGACATACATACACATGGTGCACTAGTCCATGAATGGTATCAGGAAAACTGGAAGCCATCTGGAAAAAATATTAATAGTGTTTTTTTGCTACGTGATCACTGTACTGAAATATATGTGTTAAAGGAACTATAAAAGTACTAGAAAACGGACTGCTATCTCCCTGAGGGCAAGAAACAGGCAGGGATGCCTGCTCTCATCAATCCTATTCAATATCGTATTGGAAGCCCTAGCCACTGCTATAAGGCTAAAAGAAGAAATAAAAGGCATACAATTTAGAAAGAAGGAAAACTACCTGTATTAGCATACATGATTATCTATGTAGGAAATTCCATGGAATCTCTAAAAAAGTTTCTGTATTTAATAAGTTCAGCAAAATCATGGAAACAATTATATTTGTACATACTACCAATGAACTGGAAATCAAAAAAATTTTAAAAGCAGTAGCATTTATAAAAGCACCCCCAAAACTGAAAAACTAAGGTTACAAATTTAAAAAATATATGCAGAATCTGTATGCTAAAAACTATAAAATACTGAAGGAAATCAAAGACCTAAATAAATGAAGAGAAACCATATTCATGGATTCAAAGACTCAATATTGTTAAAATGTCAATTTTCCCACATTTAATCTACAGATTCAATGCAATCTCAATCAAAGTACACTAGTGGTATTTGCAAAAATGAATACAGTGATTTAAAAATTTATATGGAAAGGCAAAATTTACATAGAAGAGCCAAAACAATATTAAAACAGAAGAATACAGTTTGAGGATTCACACTACGAGAAAGCCACAGTAATCAAGACAATGTGATATGAAAGAGAGACAGACATTTAGATCTGATGAAATGGAACAAAAGAGTCCAGAAATATATGCACACATATAAGGTCAAGTGATTTTTGACAAAGACACAAAAGCCACTTAACAGAACAAAAATAATCCTCCCAAAAAATGTTGTGGAACAACCAGAAAAGACATCGGCAAGTAAAAAACAAAACAACAAAAAACTTACACCTCTAGTTAAAATCAAACACAATATTTAAAACTGGATAATAGACCTAAACATACAATCTAAAATTATAAGATTTCTAGAAAACCAGGATGAAATCTTTGTGACCTTGGAATAGGCAAAGATGTCTTACAGATAATATCAAAAGTACAATCCACAGACAAACATAGTGACTTATTAAAATCACTAAAATAAAGAATTCTGCTCTTTGAAAGAGATCACATCAAAAGAATGAAAATACAGGCCACAGACTAAGAGAACATATTTGCAAATCAGATATCTGACAAACGATTTATATCCAAAATAAACAACTCGTATCACTCATTAATAGAAAAGCCCAATTTTTAAAAGGGGCAAAGATGTAAACAGCTTGGCACTTTACAAAAGACAATATACAGACACTAAACACTAGGAGAATTCAAATTAAAGCACAATGAGATACTAATACACACCTAGTTGAATGACTTTAAAAAAAAACCAAAAAGCAAAAAACCTGACTTGGAGCACCTGCATGGCTCAGTCAGTTGAGCATCCGGCTCTTGATTTTGGCTCAAGTCATGATCCCAGGGTCGTGGGATTGAACCTCACATCAGGCTCCATGCAGAGCATGGTGCCTACTTAAGATTCTCTATCTCTCTCTTTCTCTCTCTCTCTTCCCGTCTCCCCTGTTTGCATTCTCTCAAAACACACACACACACACACACACACACACACACACACACACAACACACAACCTGACAATACTGAAGGCTGGAGAAGAGGCAGAGCAATTATAATTCTCATAATTAGTGGTGGGAATGCAAAATGGTACAACCACTTTGGAAAATGACTTGCCAGTTTCTTAAAATTATACATATAATTAACACATAATTCAATAATTCCATTCTTAGGTATGAAACCAATAAAATAAAAATTTATGCTCACAAAAGTCTTGTACATGAACACTTATATTGGCTTTCCTCATAACCTCCAAAACCTGGAAATAACCCAAATATTCCTCAACTAGAGAGTAAATAAGCTGTGTAAATCCATGTAATAGAAAATGACCTAGTCATAGAAAAAGCAGCAATCAATGACTGAACACACCAACAACATAGATAAATCTTACATGCATTATGCTAAATGAAAGGCTATGTAATTAATGATTCAACTTCTTATGACATTCTGCAAAAGGTAAAACCTTAAGGACAGAGTAAAGAAGTTGCCAAGAGTTGGGTTCCTCAGGAAGCGATGAATACAAAAGGGCACAAGTAAATTTTAGGGATGATGGAAGTGTTTTATGTCTCAACTGCAGTAGTCATTAGATACATTTGTAAGATATCACAAAACCGTACACTAAAATGACTAAATTTTAAAAGATAGAGACAAAGTATGAAAGAAAAAGACACACAACAGTTTCATTAAAATAATCTAATAGGGAAAACCCAAAAATGTAGAAAGCCATAAAATATTCATAGATTTAACCATTTAAAAACATTAAACAGGAAAAACCACTCCCCTAAAAACTAGGTAAAGAATAGAAACAATACATTAGAAAGGAAATACAAATGTGCAAACATATAAAGATGTTCAACTTCATAAGAGAAATTCTTAAATAAAGCTACATGTATAAACAACCGTTCATCTCTCAAACTGGCAAAGATCACGAAGTCTGAAACTATCCAGACTCTAGACAGAAATGTCTTAATATTATCTCTGTAGGAGAGCAATTTGTCAACATCCAAACAAACTGTGAATGCATATTCTACTGATATGTCCTAGAAATGTATTTCCATATTTTTAAGTAGAAAAAAAAGGAAGTTACATTAGAGTCTATACAGTGGAGAAAAAGACATCATATATACTTGCTTTTATTTGCATGTAGAAACATAAAGGATACAGAGGAAAACCCAGTTACTCATTTGGAGTGGGTTGGACAAGTTTTACTTGTGGGACTCAAAGTGGAAGAAAGACTTCAAGTATAGCTTTCCTTGGTTTTGATTATTAAATCATGTAAAAGTGGGAAAATAAAGGGGGAAGAGGAAGAGGAATTTATCTCATAGTCGATGTATCTGCACATGAAGAAAGTAATATATGTCAGTGTTAAATAATAATAATTGTCTGACTTTTATCCTGAGTACTTGAGAGTTTCTAAAACCTAGTAATCTCTGAGTGATACAAGTGTTTCTGTTATTCACGGTGAGCCCCTAGACCATACCTGGGATTATGCTAATAAGGTAACTCATGATTGGCCCCTAGATTGTTCCATATTGGGCCGGCAATGCTGGAATGAACCACCATGTGATTCGAGGGTTTCGGCTGTGAGCCATGTCATCATAATCTGACCAGCTGACCTTGTGGAACAGGGCTAAAGATTGAGTTTAATCACATAACGAATCAATCAACCTATCATACCTGTAAGTTGAACCTCCATAAAAAATGTTGACACTGAAGCTCAGTTGAACATCAACATACTAAGAAGGTGACATGTCTGGAGGACATAGAGACTTAGATTTTGGGACTCTCTCGGACCTCATCTTATGCATCTCTTCCTTTTGCTGATTCAGATCTCTATAAGAAAACTGTAATTATAAGTATAGCACTCTCCAGAGTCGTGGGAATCATTTTAGGAAATCCTGAACATGAGGGGGTGGTGGGAAACCCCAAATTTACAGTCAGTTGGTCAGAAGCCATGGATGGGCCCAAGAGTCCTGGAGCTGTACATGGTGTCTTAAGCGTCCTGTGGAGAACCATAACCTATGAAATCTGCACAACTGCACTGTAGTAAGTGGGTATTCATTGTAGCCTTGTTTAACATTAGCAAAAGATTAGAAACAACCTAGATGTCAAGAGGGAACAGGATATAAGACAATAAAATAGTAAGTGGCCAAAGTAATGTAAAAACTCCTTAAGAACTGATGGGGAATGATCAAGATACTGGAAGTAGAGAGAACAATTAAGATGCACATAAGTGTGTCTAGTACACTATCTGTTGTGTAAAAGGTAGGGAGTAAGAGAAATACTTCCATATACAGTCAAAATCTACAGGAATAAAGAGGAAAATATTCATCTATACTAAGGAAATACAGCTATCTAGAAAGGGAAGTTAAGAGAGGAAGAAACAGAAACTCTAAACAGACTTGGAACAGATAAAGAGATTGTTTCAGTATTCAAACACCTTCCAACAAAGAACAGCCCAGGACCAAAAGGCTTCACTGATGAAGCTTACCAAACATTTAAAGGAAAATTAAAGTGGCTCCTTCTCAAAACAGAAAGGGAGGGAATGCATGCATACTTTCTTCAACAGTTCTCAAACAACTGGATATCCACATTTTTTGAGGCCAACATTACTAGAACACCAAAGCTAGGAAAAGGCATCACAAGGAAAAGCAAACTACTGACCAATATTACTTATAAATACAGATGCAAAATCCTCAACAAAATATTAGCAAACCAAATCCAGCAGCATATTAAAAGGGTTCTAAACCATGACCAAGTGGGATTGATTCCAAGAATGCAAGCATGGTAAATACTAAAAAGAAAATGCATGTAATATACCAAATTAACAGATGAAGGGAAAAAGCCACACAATAATCTCAACTGGCCCAGATGAAAAGTATTTGACAAAATCCAACATGTCTTCATGATAAAAGTACTCCATAAAGTAGAAGGGAGCTTCCCTGACATGATAAAGAGTGCTTATGGAAAACCCACAGTTAACATCATAGTTAATACTGAAAGACTCAATGCTTTTCTCCTTAGATCAGGAGCAAGACAAGGACACCCATTCTTGACACTTGCTGTGCTGGAAATTCTAGCCAGCTTAAATGACCATGAAAAAGTTAATAAAAGGCATCCAAATTGAAAAAGAAAAAGTAGGGGCACTTGGGTGGCTCAGCCGGTTAAGCATCTGACTTCAGCTCAGGTCATGGTCTCAGAGTTCGTGAGTTCGAGCCCCACTCCAGGTGAGCTCAAGTCCTGCATCAGGTGAGCACAAGCTCTGCTTCTCTCTATCCCCTCACTCTCTGCCCTTCATGGGATTCTTTCTCTTTCTCTCTCTGCCCCTCCCTCACTTGTGCCCACCTGTTCTCACTCTTTCTCTCTCTCTCAAAAAAAAAAATCTATGAAAAAAGGAAGAAGTAAAACTCTCTCTTATTTGCCGATGATATGATCTTATATACAGAAAGTCCTAAAAGAATCTCCAAAAAAACTGTCAAAAGTGATGAACAAATATAAGATTTGTTCTTCAACAAATGCAAGATCAACTCACAAAACTTGATTTTTCTATGCACTAGCAATAAACAATCCAAAATTAAAAACATTATTCCACTGGGGTGCCTGGGTGGCTCAGTTCAGTTAAGCATCTGACTTTGACTAAGGTCATGATCTCACAGCTCTTGAGTTTGAGCCCCACGCACATTGGGCTCTGTGCAGACAGCTCAGAGCCTAGAACCTGTTTCAGATTCTGTATCTCCCTCTCTCTGCCTCTCCCCCACTCGCATTCTGTCTCTGTCTCTCAAAAATTAATACACATTAAAAAAAATTTTTTAAAACACATCATTCCATCAACAATAGTGTTAAAAAAACCCACAAAATATTGTGGAATAAATTTAATAACCAAGGAGGTGCAAGACTTGTACACAGAAAACTCTAAAACAGTGTGGAAAGAGGGGCACATCTGGGTGGCTCAGCCAGTTAAGCACCTGACTCTTGGTTTTGGCTCAGGTCATGGTCTCATGAGAGTTCGAGCCCTGCACTGGACTCTGTGCTCACAGCATGGAGGCTGCTTGGGATTCTCTCTCACTCTCTCTCTGCCTCTCCCCCACTCACACTATATCTCCCTCAAAATAAATAAACTTAAAAGGTTCATGGATTAGAGGGGCTTAATATTGTTAAAATGGAAATTTTCCCCAAAGTGATCTACAGATTCAATGCCATTACTATCAAAATCACAACAGCCTATTTTTACGGAAATGGGAAAACAGTTCATAAAATTCACACAGAAATAAAAGGGAATCAGAATAGTACTAACGTTCTTGGAAAACAAGAACACAGAAAACTCACACTTGACGATTTCAAATCTATTACAAAGCTACAGTAATCAAAACATTGTGGTACAACATAAGGATAGATCTATACATAGGTCAATAGAATGATTGAGAGGATGAAAATAAACCCTTACATCTATGGTCAATTAGTTTGGATAAGAGTGCTAAGACTATTCAATGGGAAAGAATAGTTTCTTCAAAAATCAGTGCTGAGACAAGTGGATATACACATGCCAAAGAATGAAATTGGAGCCTCACCTCGTAACATTAAAAAAAGATCAAAGACCTAAGTGTATAAGATAACACTGTAAAACTCTTACAAGAAATTTTAGAGTAAATCTTCACCACCTCAGACCTGGCAAGGGTTTCTTAGATATCACACCGAATTGAAAAATTGAGCTTTACCAAAACTGAAGCTTCTGTGCATCAAAGGACCCTATTTTAAAAAGTGGAAAGATGATCTAAAAGAATGAAAAACTATATGCAAATTATGTACCTGAAAGAGTCTAGTATCCAGAATATATATTCACACAACTCAATAGCAAAAAGACTAAACAATGATTTAATGAGTCATATTCATGTATGTAAAGCATCTAGCATAATGAACTTTGCTAAATGAAAAGTTTATAAAGCTGCATATACCCTCTGTTTAGAATTACATATTACTCATTCCAATAGTTACTGAGTTGTTCTTATGTGCTAGGTGCTGCCAACAAAGAAACAGCACAGCACTTTTCTAAAGGAATTATAGTTTAGTAAAGGAGACAAACACATACCCAATGTGTTTATGATAGAAGGATGGATATACACGGACAACTGAAAAAGCCCATGCCTACAAAAGGAGAACAAAGAAAATGTTTATAAATACTTAATAAAATGTGATATAATCAGAGAGAAAGCACAACTATCCTAATACAGTAGAGTAAGATGAACTAAGTATATGCACATGCATGCATTACTGTCAGGTATCACTTCTACCAGAATGAATTCACAGCCTTTAAACAACAAAGAGCTTACCAAATAAAGATAAAATGGCATTTGTATTAGGAGAGCAGGAGGCAAAGTTAGGATGCAAAACAATGGAAGTGACACACTATGGGTGGAAATATAAACTGATATAACCTCAGCAGAGGGCAGTTGACAATAGTTAGCAAAACTATGAATGTACATCCCATTAAAAAAGATCTCCAAAACATATCAGTTGAAGGTAAAGGTATACAACAATCAAGCCACCTTGTATGTTAAAAGGGGAGGAAAATAGAAACATGTTTGTTTATGCTTGCTTGGCTTGTATACTGTGGAATCTGCGCCATCAATACCCTATTCTGTAGTCTTCTTTGCATCACAGGGCAGAAGTTTGGAACTACACTAGAACTTATTTCCCAAAATCCGCCCCCCCACTGCTCCCCCACCCCCCACCCTGCAATGATTCGAGGACAGAATCTGCCAATAAGGAACACTCATGCAAGATTTAATGAAGAGAAGGTAAAGCTACTATTGTTTGATGTCAACTGTGAGAAAATGCATGGGCAGACAACAAATGTAAAGTTTGTAGTAGCTGCTGCATGAGAATCATCTGCTTTTGTACAATCATCGGTACTGTACAATGTCGATTTTCCAAATCAAATCTGTGATTTCAATGGAATACTGGTTAAGTTCAAAAATTTTCATGGGGATTTGAGATTTTTAAAAATGTTTATAGAAAAACAAAGGGTAAGGAAAAGTCAATTTAAAAAAAAACGAACCTTACACCATATACAAAAATAAAATTCTAGGTGGATCAGAAAACTGAGTAAAGAAACTATAAATTTTATGAAAAAACTGGAATACTTTAAGAACCCTGATGAGTTCCTTAAGAAAGGGAAAAAAAAAAGAACATAAAATACTGGTAAGTATGATTATACTGCAATTTAAAAGTCCTGAACAGGGCGCCTGGGTGGCTCAGTCAGTTAAGCCTCCGACTTCGGCTCAGGTCAGATCTCACACTCGTGGGTTCGAGTCCCACATCAGGCTCTGTGCTGACAGCTAGCTCAGAGCCTGGAGCCTGCTTCCTGTTCTGTGTCTCCTTCTCTCTCTGACCCTCCCCCTCTCATGCTCTGTCTCTCACTGTAATAAAATAAACAAAACATTGAAAAAAAAAAAAAAGTCCTGAACAAGACCCCATTAAACAAAGTGAAGACTAAAAATATATTGAGATATTTACTCGGCAAAACCAACAAAATTCATAGTGAACTCACACACATACATGACTATACACTGTAAGAAAACAAATGGGTGAATCACACAAAAACTTCCAATTGGTCAAAATACATGAAAACGTATTCATTCTCACTAGGAACCTGGGAAATCCAAATTAAAACAAGGTATTACTTCACACCCATCAAACTGTAAAAATCAAAGTCAAACCGAAACAACCATTAACAAGTTTGAGAGGAAAGAAGCAATATAATTGTTATAACCACTTGGGAGAAAATAAAAATCACAAAGAAGAGGTGAATATGTATATGCTATGACCCAATAAGTCTACTGCCCCACATCGACCTCAGAGAAACTGTGATAATATACACAAGGAGATACACCATAACATCTACTACCACACTCTTTCTAGTAGCTCAAAACTGCAAACTACCTAACTATAGTATTAAGGAAATAAAATGTTTCATTGTAGGAGATACAGGGAATTATAACAAATGTATCAACACAAATAAATTCTTAAAAGAGAACTGCAAAAGACACACATACCATTTAAAAGTTTAGAAAACACAAAAATAACAGCATATATTGTTTATGCATATGTAAATATAGTACAAATGTTTAAAAAAATTTTCGAGCCAATTACCCAGGGGAAAATGGGAATGAGTCTCCAGCTATATTTTATTAATATCTGTTTATTCCTGGTGATATTTAGATTTCTATCACATTTTATCTTATCCTGTGTGTCTGAAAATTTCAAATTAAAAAATATTATATAATTCTGAAATCTAATTTAAAAATTATCAAGAAAGATCATTCTTACAGATTAATGAAACCAGGACCTGGTTCACTGAAAAAACCAATAAAATTGATAAACCATTACCCAAGTGCATAAAAAACAGTGAGAAAGAGAAGAGAGGACTCAAACAAAATCAGAAATGAAACAACTGACACCACAGAAATACAAAGGATTATAAGAGATTATGAAAAATTATATGCCAACAAACCTAGGAGAAATGTTTAAATTCCTAGGAACATAAACCTTCCCAAAACTGAACTGGAATTAAAGAAAATTTGAAAATTACCAGCAATGAAACTGAATCATTAATGAAAAAACTCTGAAGAAACAAAAGTCTAGGACTAGATGGTTTCACAAGTGAATTATACCAAATATTTAAAGTCATACTTACTGTTTTCAAAATTTTCCAAAAATAGAAGAGAAAGATTCCAAACTCCTTCTATGTATGAGGCCACCATTACTCTGTACCAAAACCAGATAAAGACACTGCCTAAGAAAGAGAACTACAGGCCAATATTTCTGATGAATACAGATGCAAATACCCTCAATAAAATATTAGCAAACTGGGTCCCACAATACATTAAAGAAATTACTCACCACCATCAAGTAGCATTTATTCTTGGGATACAAAGGTGGTTCAATATTTGCAAATCAACATGAAATATCACATCAACAAGAGAAAGGATAAAAACCAAGATCATTTCAAAAGATGCAGAAAAAAGTATTTGACAAAGTACAACATCCAGTAAAAAAAAAAAAAAACTCTCAACAAAGTAGGTTAGAAGAACATACGTCAACATAATAAAGTCCTATGAAAAACCCACAGCTAACATAATCTCAATGGTGAAAAATGGAGCTTTCCCCTAAGATTAGGAACAAGACAAGGATGTCCACTTTCAGCACTTGTATTCACACAATACTGAAAGTCCTAGCCACAGCAATCAGACAACAAAAAGATATAAAAGGCATTCAAATTGGTAAGGAAGAAGTAAAACTGTCACTATCTGCAAATGACATGATATATATAGAAAACCTTAAAGACTCCACCAAAAAACTACTGGAACTGATGAAATGAATTCAGTAAAGTCGCAAGATAACAAAATCAATATACAGAAATCTGTTGCATTCTGTACACTATCAGTGATGTTGCAGAAAGAGAAATTAAGAAAACCATCCCATTTACATTTGCACCAAAAATAATAAAATACCTAGAAATATATACTTACCCAAGGAGGTGAAAGACCTATACTCTGAAAACTATAAAACAATGATGAAAGAAAATTAAGGCAACACAAAGGGAAAGATGTTTCATATACATGAACTAGAAAAACAAATACTGTTAAAATGTCCATACTACCCAAAGCAATCTACAGATTTAACGCAATCCCTATCAAAATAACAACAGCATTTTTTCACAGAACTAGAACAAATAATCCTAAAATTTGTATGGAACCACAAAAGACCCCAAAGAGCCAAAGAAATCTTGAAAAAGAAGAACAAAATTAGAGGTGTAACAATTCCAGGCTCCAAGACATACCACAAAGCTGCAGTAATCAAAATACTATGTATGGTACTGGCACAAAAAATAGACACACAGATCAATGGAACAAAATAAAGAACCCAGAAATAAACCCATGATTATATGGTCAATTCATCTTCAACAAAGAAGACATGAATATGCAATAGGAAAAAGACAGTCTCTTCAACAAATGGTGTTGGGAAAACTGGACAGCTACATGCAAGAATGAAACTACACCACTTTCTTATACCATACACAAAAATAAACTCAAAATGGATTAAAAACCTAAAAGTGAGACTTGAAACCATAAAAGTCCTAGAAGACAGCACAGGTAGTAGTTTCTCTAACATTGGTTGTAGCAACATTTTTCTAGATATCTCTCCTGAGGCAAGGGAAACAAAAGTAAAAATAAACCATTGGGATTACATCAAAATGCACAGTAAAGGAAACAATCAATAAAACTAAAAGGCAACCTAGTAAATGGGAGAAGACACTTGCAAATGTCAGATCTGATAAAGGGTTGGTGTCCGGAATATATTAAGAACTTACATAATTCAACACAAAAAACTCCCAAATAATATAATTTAAAAATGAGCAGAAGGCGTGAACAGATATCTCTCCAAAGAAAACATACAGATGGCCAACAGACACATGAAAAGACGCTCAACATCACTCATCATCAGGGAAACGAAAGTCAAAACCATGATGAGATATCACCTCACATCTGTCAGAATAGCAAAAATCAAAAACACAAGAAACAATGTGTTGGCAAGGATGTGAAGAAAAAGAAACCCTGGCACACTGCTGATGAGAATGCAAACTAGTGTAGCCACTATGGGAAAACAGTACAGAGGTTCCTCAAAAAAGTAAAAATCGAACTATCCTATGATCCAATGATTGCACTACAGGGTATTTAACACAAAAACACTAATTAAAAGGGATATATACATACACACCTACGTTTGTTGCAGCATTATTTACAATAGCCAAACTATGGAAACAGCCCAAGTGTCCACCAATTGATGAATGGATAAAGATGTGTAATATGTATATAACAGAATGTTATTCAGCCATAAAAAAGAACTGTTGCCATTTGTAACAACATGGATGGATCTAAAGAATATATGGCTAATAAGTGAAATGTATCAGTCAGAGAAAGACAAATACCATATGATTTCACTCACATGTGGAATTTAAGAAACAAAACAAACAAAGAAAAACTGGTATAGGGTCAAGACTGGAGATGGAAAGACTGGTCAGAAAATTACTACATCAATCCAAGTAAGATATGACAGCAGCATGAACTAAGACTATGAACAGGGGAGGACAGAAATCTATAATACATACATACATACATATATATATAGAGGAATTAGAACTAAAGAGTTCTTCATATGTTATGAAAGATGGGTATGCTTATGAGTCATTTTCTTTACAATCTCCCATGTTGTTGAAATGTTTGTGCTTATACACTCAATCATAGTAAAAAAAAAGAAAAAAGAAAAAAAAAGAAAGAAAAGAAAAGAAAAGAAAAAGTCCCCCAGTATGAATCTGATTTTTAGTCTGTCTTGAATTCAAGTTCAGTTATACCACCTTCTAGGTACGGAACTTCGGCTGCCTTTCTATAAAATTATATAGTAAAAATCAAAGCCTGAGGAGCCTCTATCCAGAAGCTCTGCATTTCTATTATTAAATGTGATTCACAGTATAATCTTATCTGTATTACTAACACAATGTACAAAAGACACATCCTTGTCAACCTGCACCAAACCTGTCACTTTCACTATCTGTGTATCACACAAAGGCTGGCAGCATATAAACAAAGTCTAAAATTCATCATCTCTAATCATCAACTGAAAATAATTCCACAGACATGGGCTGCAACAGTCATTAACACTGGATCCAAACAGAAATTATAGGCAAAAGCACTGCATATTCCAAAAAGGCATGTAAGAACACTTAAGACAAGGAGTTAACCCTACTGAACAACAATGTTCTGATATATATAATTTGAATCATGAGAGTACCCTTTCATCAAAACTAAGATTTTAGATGATTTCATCTAATATACGTGTGTATGCCTTTGCCTTCCAACACATTTATGAGAATGTATAGACAGATGACAACCAAAGCAGACAAAGAATGCAGGCCTCGAGGTCCACCAGGTCACCACTCCCAATTCCAATCACAAAGCACTGCAGTGAGATCCGAGGACCCCGAGAAACACCATATGAAAAGTACTGCTCTCAGAAAATTAACAAAAATATACTAAGCCCCAGCAGCCACTTATGTATACAAGTACGGTGGGGGGGGGGGGGGTTGACTATGAAGGCAATGCAAGTTTTAGAACTGAATACTAGTTTCTTTCAGGGTTGTCTGCTTATCAGCATAAACTGCCTAAGAGAGACTTTATTCCAAAAAAATTTTTAAAAATTAAAAACAATTTAAAAAGGAAGAAAGAAAGAAAACAATGTACTTTCCTTAGCCTCTATTCTACTTAATGCTTATAGAGAGCTGCTTTTCAGTTTGTAATAAGCAAGGTCATCACCCTTCAGAAACTCTACACACATCTTTTCATTCCATTTTGGAAAAGAATGAAGTCTGTTCCTATGAATTCTGAAGTAGAGAAAAATTCTTATCTTTTGAGAATCATTCATTTTTAAAAGCAAAGATATAGGTCTTACACCTTTGGCTGTCTGTCTGATTATAGCACTTTGTATAGAAATATGATGGAGATACTCTTTCTAGGTATCACTGAGCATAATACAGTTAGTTATTAATATTGACTATCATTTTCATGTTTCTTCTCTTTTCAGTCTTTTATAAAACCATTTTTCCTCTTGTTCCTACTCCTAACCTTTGCCCTGCCTCTTTGTCTTTTATTAGATTAAGTCTGATGCAACTAACTCTGATCTTTGGTTCACATACATGAACACACAGCTATTCATTCTCCAGTAGTTATATGAAACGGTCAAGTTCTAGACTTAAAATAGATCTGGGATTAGCCCTGTGACTTTGGTAAAGTCATTTAATCTCTTTGAGCCTGAATCCCCTTAACTGTAATAAGAAATAATATCACTCACTTCAAATTCATATAAAGTACTCACTACACTTTAAGTACTTAATAAACATAAATAAATCCCTTCCCTATCTTTTTCTTTCTTTCCTCCACCAATTCCCAGAATAGCTGCTGTCTCTCTTATTTTTAAGAACCAATATAGAAGAGCAGACTTTGGAAGGTAGGAAAAAAAAGTCCTTCTGGATCATATCAAGATGTCTCAGGTAGTAGCCAAGAAGGGGACAGGAAAGAGGTAAGAGGAGGAAGCCAGGGCTCCAAACACTACTGGACCAGGAGAGCTTTGCCTTTGTTGTAAGATTTCAGCAAACCGCAGGCTGCATTTGGTCAAATGGATCCAGTGGCTTTTTAACAAATTAATTCTGAAAAATCACCATTCCTGACAACTCCACCTTCTCTAACACTTACATATACCAAAAAACTGCACATTCAAAAGCCAATGAAACGACGGTCTTCTTCATGTTAATTTCTTCCCTATCAGAGGGTTTCCCCAGCTCACAGCCCCCATAGCCACCTCTCATCTGTCAAAAATAACCAGTACTGTTCAAGGCTCTGGTCAATTCTTTCTGTTCCTGCAAAAAAGGGAATTTTTTGAAAGCTATTAGGGATGTCTCTCTCACATAGGAGAAAGGTGAAATAATAATGGCAAGGAAAGGATTGCAGATGGGCATCAGGAACAACTGGAACCACACACTTACACAGTAGGAATCATCTTCTCTCAATGCAGTCCAGCTTCCTTCAAAGAGTAGCAAACATGGACAGCTCTCAAGTACAACATCTTTCTACATCTATCACCACAGAAGGATGATTCTCTTCCCTGGTTTTAGTTAAAAACTCCCAGGGAATTCTGGTTGGCGTATGTAAAGGGAGGTGGGGGTGACCAAGTAGTGCAAAACTCTGGAAAGTCCCATTAGAACCAAGTGGTGAGGTACAGAAAGACAGAGAGATGGAATCCAAAAGTAAGATGGTACTGTTCTCCAGGGCACCAACATGGTAGGTATGCAAAACAATGTACCTATTGTAGTGAGATGGTAGAAAAAACAGTTTTGGGAATCAAAGAGATCCTGGTTAAAATCCTTACTTGACCAACTAGCTAGCAATAAACCTGGGCAAGTTACAATCTCTGAATTAGTTTCCTCATCTATAAAATGAGACTACAGTAAGATTTAGAAAAACAATTTACAAAATTCCTAGATAGTTCCAGTATATAATAGGTATAAAGATATGTTTTATTAGTTCACTAATTCCTTAAATCTCAGTTTTAGTAATAATTACCTAAACATTTACACACTCCTTGTATTAAAGTGTTTATGAAAGTTCTTGGCATATTAACAGATATTCTTCGGTCATTTAGCATCATAGAAATTCAGATGAATCAATGTGATGCTCAATTATCTCCCAGAAGTATTCTATGCCATCTCTAAACCAGGAATATTAATTAAAGTTAATTTCTGCTTCTGCACAGTACACCCCCACATATTTGAAGCAGCCATGATGCCTCCCATTCCCTTGTCTAGGATCATTTCCCAGCTATATCTTCCTGTTTGCCTTATTCATTTCATATACTTAATTTCAAGTGTACCTCCCTTCTGAACATGCACCAATAGCCAGAAATGTGACAATTCATGTGTGGAATAGACAGAATTGAGGCCTCCTTATCATTTCCCTTGCACCAACCACTACACTTCATTTTGTCACAAGCGCTGACAAGCCAGTAAGATGTACCCCACCACATCCTACCTTCCATCAGCAACAGATTATTGGAATTCATTTTTGGATGGGAAGATAGGATCTTACATTTTTCCCTATTCAATTTCCCTTTGATTCAGCTGATCACATCAGCCTATCAAGATGAATCCTCTTAAGCTTCTTAATCTGTTGTCGCAAATCTTTATTCATCTTAGTTGATATTGATGTTAACAATATTTCTGGGTCTCTTTCTTCCAAGTTATGGTAGAATTACACCTCCCCTACCAACCTTATACCCAAGTTGATATGGTCATATAACTTGCTTTGATCAATTAAACATGAGATGTGATGTGACAGAAGCCTTTGAGAGCTGATAAGTAATCCAGTAGGTTCCCTTTCTCCTACCACAAATACAAGTTGATGTTCCACAAGTCAAAAACTCCAGACCGGGTTCCTGAATGAGGACAACACAAAGCAGAGTACTCTGCTGATCTGAGAATGGACATGTAATATAAGCAATAAATAAATCTTTTATTTTGGGGTTGCCTGGGTGGCTCAGTCAGTTAAGCATCCAATTCTTGATTTCAGGTCAGGTCATGATTTCAGGTCAGATCATGATCTCATGGTTCATGGGACTGTGCCCCACATCCAGCTCTGCACTGATGGCACAAAGCCTGCTTAGGATTCTCCATCTCCCTCTCTCTCTGCCCCTGCTCCCCAACTCTCTCTCTCTCTCAAATAAACAAACATTAAAAAAAAATAAACCTCTTACTTTTAAGCTACTGAGATTTGGGCATTATTACTACAGCAAAATCGAGCCCATCCCGGCTAATGTATTATCCCTTCCATATCTGTGGTATCAGGTAAGTTGAGGAGTATGCCTTAAATCTCTTGGAATCCATTTAAGACAGTAAGCTTCATACATAAATTTAGGCTCAATGAATTTAGGCTAATTCTTAATGATTAGTGCTTCACCTGTCCTGAAAACAAGTAACTCTCCAAATAATTTATTCTAGAATCTCATTTAAGAACTACATCAAGCTTTATAATCTTCCTTCTTTCCCCCCTTTCGAAAAACGTTGTAACCCTTCCTTGTTTCTAATCTTCAGGCACTTCTCAACTACACAAGATCTGAAAATATTAAATTAAAGTATTCACTTTCAAATTCTTACAATCCATTGATATAATTAATTATATCAAGAACAAACAGTTGCTATTTTTAATCATCTCCCTGGATTTCATTTCCCTCATTCTATTACCTCTCACTATTTTGCTTTAACCCCAAGACTGACCTTCAATGTATATGGCCAATCAGAGCAATCTTTTCCTTCCAATATAATATTCATGTCTTTCCACACTGGGCTGTTTTTACCCTCTTGTGCTAGCCACTCACTGTTTAAAATCTACTCAACACTTACCTACTACCTACTATATATTATGCAACTGGTTGGTCTGGGACATGATCTCCACCCTCAAAGAACTTACAGTTTAAAATGTCAACCAAACACTAGAGAAGTGGGTAAAAATCACAATACAAGGTGTCTTGAATACCCTACTTAAGTAGCATAATATAGTGCCTAGAAACAAAAACTTTGAAATCAGACAATCCTGCATTTAGGCCCTGGTCTCAGCTTCCTCATCTATAAATCTGGGATAATTAACAGCAAAGGATCATTTAAAGAATTAAATTAGACAACACATGTCATTTTTTTAATAGCCAAATTATGGAAAGACCCTAAATGTCCATCAACTGACAAACGGATCAAGAAGATGTGGTTTATATATACAATGGAATACTACATGGCAATGAGAAAGAATGAAATCTGGCCATGTATAGCAACATGGATGGAACTCGATCGAAGGTATTATGCTAAGTGAAATAAATCAGGCAGAGAAACATACCATACGTTTTCACTCCTATGTGTAACAGAAGAAACTTCACAGAGGACCAAGGGAAAAGGAAGGGGAAAAAAATAGTTAAGGAGAGGGAGGGAGACAAGCCACAAGAGACTCTTAAATACTGAGAACAAACTGAGGGTTGATGGGGGGTAGGAAAGAAGGGAAAACGGGTGATGGGCATGGAGGAGGGCAGTTGTTGGAATGAGCACTGGGTGTTATATGGAAACCAACTTGACAATAAACTATATTAAAAATAATAATAATAAAAATTAAATTTTAAATTTAAAAAGAAATTTGTTTTTTTAATACAATAACAACCTAAAAAGGAAATTAAGAAAATAAATTCCATTTACAACAGCATCAAAAAGAATGAAATACTTGGTAATAAACTTAACCAAGGAGGCAAAAGATCTGTACACTGGAAACTACTATAAGACTGCTGGAAAAAATTAAAGACAACACAAATAAACAGAAAGATAATCTGTGCTCATGGACTGGAAGATTTAATTTTGTTAAAATTTACACAGAACAATATACAGATTCAATGTAATTCAAAATAATGTACTGAATATAATCCCTATCAAAATCCCAACAATGTTTTTTATAGATTAAAAAAAAAAAAATCTGTCCTAGGGCACCGGGGTGGTTCAGTCAGTAAAGTGTCTGACTCTTGATTTCAGCTCAGGTCATGATCTCACGGTTTGTGGGTCCAAGCCCTGTGCCAAGCTCTGCACTGACAGTGTGAGCCTACTTGGGATTTCTCTCTCCCTCGCTCTCTCTCGCTCTCAAAATAAATAAAAAAAAATCCATCCCAGAATCCATATGGAATCTCAAGGGACTCTGAATAGTTAAAAGAATCTTGAAAAAAAAAAATCTGGGAGTGTCACATTTCCTGATTTCAAAAGCCACAGTAATCAAAACAGTGTAGGACTTGGCCATAAAAACAGATATACAGACCAACAGAATAGAACAGAGCCTAGAAATAAACCCTTCCATACATATATGATCAAGTAATTTTAACATGGGTGCCAAGACCTTAAATGGGGACAGTCTTTTCAACAAATTGTGCTGGGAAAACTGCATAACCACAAGCAAAAGAATGAAGTTATCCATTTACCTCACACCATATACAAATTTTAATTCAAAATGGATCAAAAACTTGAACACAAGAGCTAAAATTATTAAAAAAAAACTTTTAGAAGAAAACAAGGGAAAAACTTCATGACAATGAATTTGGCTATGACAAAACCACAGGTAACAAAAGAAAAAATAAATCTAATTTAATCAAAATTTAAAACTTTTGTGCATGAAAGGACACTATCAATGGAGTGATAAAGCAACCTACTGAATGACAGAACACATTTGCAAATCATGTATCTGATAAGGAGTTAATATCCAGACTTTACAAAGAACTCAATACAATTCAAAAACAGTAACAATCCAATTACATAATGGGCAAAGACTTTGAACCAACATTTCTTCAACGATACACAAATGGCAATAAGCACGTGAAAAGATGCTCAATATTTCAGGGAAATGCAAATGAAGACCACAAAATACACATTAGAGTGGGTATTAGGAAAAAAAGAAAAAACAGGAAATAACAAATGTTCCCAAGGATGCAGAGAAACTGAAACTCGTGCATTGTTGGTGAGAATGTAAAATGGTAAAGCCATTAATGCATAGATTACAGTACAGCATCTCCTTAAAAATTAAACAGAATTATCATACAATACAGCAATAATAGTTCTGCAGATACACCCAAAAGAACTGAAAGCAGGAACTGAAACATATTTATATGTACAAGTTCATAGCAACATTATTCACAAGAGCCAAAAGGACACTTGAAAAATTACCGAAGTGTCCACAGATGGATTAATTTACACACAAAACATAGCACATACATACACTGAAATATTATTCATCCTTAAAAAGTAAAGATACTTTGGGGCACCTGAGTGGCTCAAGTGGGTTAAGTGTCTGACTTTGGCTCAGGTCATGATCTCATGGTTCATGAGTTAGAGCCCTGCATAGGGTTCTGTGCTGACAGCTCAGAGCTTGGAGACTGCTTCAGATTCTGTGTCTCTGTCTCTCTCTGCTCCTCTCCTACTCTGTCTTCTCTCTTTCTCTCTCTCAAAAATAAACATTAAAAAAAAAGTAAAGATATTTTGACACATTCTGCAACATGGATAAACCTTGAAGACATTATGCTAAGTAAAATAAATCAATCACAAAAGGATGGGGGATTTTTTCTTTTTTTTTTTCTTCTGCAATATCAATTTATTGTACTTTATTTTCACTGGGCAATAGAGTCACATCTTTTTGAATAATCAGAAGAACTATATAAAAAAGGGCATAAATTGAGTGGCAAGTGCATGGCTCAGCGAGTTAAGGATCCGACTCCTGATTTTGGCTCAGGTCATGATCCTGCAGTTTGTGAACTCAAACTCGGCATTGGGCTCCACACTGCCAACACTTGGGATTCTTTCTCTCCCACTCTCTCTGCCCACCCATCTGCTTGTGTTTGTTCTCTCTCTCAAAATAAATAACCCCCCCACACACACACACACAAAAGGGCAAAAATTGAGAAAGCTCATTCCCACCACTGCCTTTCCACCTTCCTGCCCCTATAATCACTTTTTTTGGTTTCCTGTGCACCCTTCTGAGTGTTCTTATTTATGCAGATACAAGAACAAGGACGGGGGCGGGGAAGAGGCAGGAATTGACAAACCCATTTGTCAGGGTTGGGGGATGAAGTGAATGAAAAGTTAACATTCAATGTGTGTGGAGTTTCATTTTGTGAAGATTAAAAAAAAGTTGCAGAGGAGCTAGTTGGTAATAACGACTGCACAACAATGTGAATGTATTTAAGGTCAATGGCTAAAATGATAAATGTTATATATGTACATTTTACCACAATAAAAAATAAAAATAATAGTTTTACATAATGAATAATTTACAGTCTGGGATACTATGTATTTTTGATTAATTTTAGAATGAGAATTTTTTTAACACGCAAGGGTAAACAGTATTCTGATGGATTCTATTACACACACACAAAATTTATGAAGACCTGTGCCTCCAAATATCTCGTCACTATTTAGAGAAAAACAGAAAATATAAATATGTTAAAGTAGAGAGTATAAAAGAAATTAACATTGAATTTAAAAAGATAATGGTATCTGCTTAAATGTTTCCCACAAAGTACACTGGTAATTAGAAAAAATCTATTCCTTTTTCTTATCTTTTTTATTTTGAGAGAAACAGAGACAATGTCAAGTGGGGGGAGGCAGAGAGGGAATCCCAAGCAGGCCCCATGCTGCCAGCACAGAGCTCAAACTATCAAACTGTTAAGATCATGACCTGAGCCAAAATTAAGAGTCGGATGCTTAACCACTGAGCCACTTAGGTGCTCCAGAAAAAAAAAGAGAAAGAGCGTGCACAAGCAGGATAAGGGCAGAGAGGGTAGAGGGAGATTGGGGGTGGGAGGGGTGTATCTCAAGCAGAGCCTAATGTGGAGCTTGATCCTGCGACCAACCATGATATCATGACCTGAGCCAAATCAACAGTTGGACACTTAACCAACCAACTGAGCCAACCAAGAGCCCCCAAGGCAAGATTTTTTTAAAGACAGAATTTCCTCTCATTTAACTAGTGAAAAGCATCCAAGAATACAAATATCAACACTAAGTATTATTTATATTAGGATTTGAGAGAAAAAAAATTATGGCCTTTTCCTAAACCCTGCTATAAAATGACGAGGGGTCATAAACCCACAATGGACTAAAGTATCACATATAAAAATTATTTTATAAAATCAGTTTAACAAAAATATTACTATCTAGGAAGAAAAATCATTGCCTATAAGTTTTCTAACTTGACCCCTGACAAACATTCCTTTCTGATTTCTTCTGAATCTTCTACAGCTTTGCACACCACACTGCACTTATTCAGACTTCACAGATCTCTCTCAAAGTCTTACCTAAACAAGCCAAACTAACCCTCTACAAAGGCTAAACCAAAACCAGGATTCTAAATCAAAATATTCCTGATTAATGTACAGACTAAAAAAAATTTTTTAAATAAAGAAAATCTATGGAACGTCTCTTTTCCTCTGAATTACTCAGAGTAAGCTTCTCCAAATGTTGCCGTAAATAACTTCCATAGTAACCTACCAAGAATTCACTAAATCCACAGCTTATTTTCAGTGTTTACAGAAACAGAAAAATCTATGATTTCTTTATGGTTAGAAAAGCTGTAGTGTGTGTCGATAATTAAAACTGATCCTATCATAACCCCTTCTGAGTACACAATCTCATGTATAAAGTGTTTGCTCAACCTTGTTTCTCTAAGACTCTCATACAATGCTTTTTCTATAATCATTTGCCTAGAAACTTCCAGAAAATAATTTATATACCATTTCCTGCAGTTCTTTTTGTCATTCTTCCAGATATAATTCTCCACTCATCTGATCTAGAAATAATACTTTTTTAGCCATATGAAATCAGAATTTAACCATGGTAAGTTTTATGTAATTTAAACATCAAAACTACACTCAGGTCAAAATAAAAAAGCCAGAATTTTCCATCAAAGTCCAAGGAATTTAAGTCTTCTAGCCAGTTGTAGCCTAACCCCACAAGAGACACAAACTTAGGTTCAACAATATCTATGGGATGAGTCTCAGAAAGTCATGTATTTAAACAAAATTCTAGACAGAAGATTCCTTCACACTTTTAAATTATTGAGGACCCTGAAAAGTTTTGTTTGTGAAGGCAATTTACACTGAAGTCTCCTATACTCAAAATTAAAACTGAGAAATTGTTCAAATATTTATTTGAATTCACTTAATACATTATATATCAATGTAAGTAACTATGCAAGTAAGTTTTAAAAATCAGTGTGAAGAATGGCACTGTTTTACATTTTTACAAATCACTTTAAAGTCTAGCTTAATAGACAATAGCGAGAGTCTCATCTGCTCTGTGTTCAATCCATGATAAATTATCCTCAATCAAATATATGAAGAAAATCTGTACTCCTAACTAGACAGAAAAATGGTAGCATATTTTAAAAGCCTTTTCAGATAACTGTGAATATCTTCCTTCCATACACTTTGAATGTATCTTTGACCCATGAATGTTTTAATAACATCACAAACCAGTCCTTAAGAAAATAATTGTTCATGGAATTATTCAAATCTTCCAACCCTTGACATTTCATTATCTACTATATCAAAAAGTTACCTTTAGTAATATCACCACTAAGATGTCTATCATAAGTCTTTTAAGTACCGTGAAGCTGCTGAGCTCAAGGTGAAAAATACAGGTTTTCTCAAAATCTGATTTCTTTCTGGAAAGCTCAAATTTTATTAATAGTAACAATTATTGACAGCTGCTTTCCTCGAAATGACAAGTTTCCTTTGTTCCTTTTCAAGAAAATATTTGCCAAGTATCCAAGTCTGAATAACCACAGTCTGGCAGTTTCTCTTTCAAGTAATAAGGGATTTATTTCAAAGAAAATGCCTAGTTCAGCTGGCAATTCCATCCCCAAAGTGCTTTTCCTGTGCAGTACATACCGGTTTTACCATATAGATGCTCAAGAGTCAAGCATAATAAAATTAACTTATACTTAAAAACATTAAGGCAAATGAATGTGTGGGGGTTTTTTGTTTTTTAACTCTGAGTGCATGGCAGTAAAGGATATAGACTACTAGACAGTTTGGTGCAACTGGTGAGGTTCCTAAAACAGTTATCAGCAGTTTTACTCACCATGACTTTTGTACCCTTAGTGCAAATGTTAAAGAGGGGCATATAATATTTTACTGTTACTATGAGAATAGTTTTGATCTCAGGGACTCCCAGAGGTTTCTGAGGCACACTTTAAGAACCACAGATTCATATGTACCAATAGGTCTCTAAGATATAAGATCTAGATATAAACTAGTGATCAATAACAGAACATTTTAAACTAGCCCCCTAAGAAAGCTCAGATAGCTTTTCCAAAGAAAGAAAAACCAGCAGGCCCAAATTGTGCAGTAAAACCTTAACCTTGAAGGAAAAAAAAAAAGTTTGGCCTTTCCCCAGCTTCTAGAAGGTAACCTCTAAGCCCTTGGAATGTCCTGCTTGGCAAAGTGTCTCTGTTTACCTGGGGAACATGGGCCACAACATATATAGTCTAATGATGATATTCATGGAGAAGGGTTCAGACCATGCAGTATCAGCCTGACATCTCAAGGGGCTGAAGACTATGTGATTGACCCCCAATAAAAACTCTGGAACCCAAAGCTCAGACAGGGTGGCAACACTCCTAATTGGTAATACTCAATGTAAGTTGTCATACATTGTTGCTGGGGGAAATAAACACTGTCCACATGACTCCACTGGGAGAGAACAACTAGAAGATCATACCTGGAACTCACCTAGACTCTGCTCTGTGGGCCTTTACCCATTCCTGGTTTTAATTTATATCCTTTCACTGCAATAAACCATAACCATAAATATAAAGGCTTTGCTGAGTTCTTAAAGTCCTTCTAGCAAATTACTGAACCTGATAGTCGTCTTAAGGACCCTCCCAAACTAGCACAAGTTTAGTTACAATCAAATTCATGAGTATATAAAAGCCAATTCCACACCTATGGATTTTCTACACAAGATAATTCAGTTTTTCCCAGGGCCAAAACCTGGTGTGGATGTGTGGATGTAAGCACATGCAGGCTCCAGGGACCCCCTAACTGCCAAACTCCAACTACCAATGCTTTCTCCAAGCAGCCTGTTTAAAGAACAGCTATTCAACCTCTACAATGTTGACATTTCAGAACAGACAATTCATTGTTAGGGTTGGATGTCCTGTTCATTGTTGGACATTTAGCAGTACCCTGGCCTCTATCCAATAGATGCCAGTAGTGTCCTTTCCCCCTGCCCATTATATCAAAAATGTGTCTAGCCATGGTAAAATACACCTATCCCTCCTATTGAGAACCACTGTTTTAAAGGAAAACCAACTAGGAAGCCAGTCGTTGCCTTTATTTAATGTTTGTTTACTGAGAGAGAGAGAGAGAGAGAGAGAGAGAGAGAGAGAGCGAGCGAGCGCACATGCCTGCGCATGTGCACACAAGCAGAGGAAGGGCAGAGAGAGAGGGAGACAGAGAATCCCAATCAGGCTCTGAGCTGTCAGAGCAGAACCTGAGGCAGGGCTTCATCTCACAAACCATGAGATCATGATCTGAACCAAAACTAAAAGTCAGATGCTTATTAACTGACTGAGTCACCCAAGCGCCCCTTCTTTTCCTGCTTTTAATAAAAGAAATAAATTTCATTTTGGCTCTACCTTCTCACCCTCCTAAACTTAATAGTTTGATGATGGAGAGCAATTGTCCATTCTGAGTCTTACCTGCAAACAAAACTTGGAAAATAGTTCTGAACTAAATTCTTCCTTCTAGGGAATTCAGTCACAGGTTTCCAGTTTCAAAAGTGAAGAAAGTCTCTAACCATGATCTTTTAGTAAAGATAATACATATCCTCTGTACCTCATACACATTACTACACATCAGAGAAGGAAGATCTAGGCTAGTGTTTCTCAACCTTGGGAATGCACTTCAAAAATAACTAGAGATGCTTCTCTTTAAAAAATATAGGTACCAGCATCCCATTTCAGATACACTTGATCAGAATTTATTACTCATCCAGCAATTATCTGACTGTCCACCATATGCAAAGCATTACTATTAAGTGATGGTATGGATATGACAGTAAATAACAGATACAGTTCTTACCCTCTACTAGCTCGCATTTCAGTAGAGACAGACCATAAACATGTAAGCAAATAAACAGAATTATTTCAAAAAGTGCTATAGGGAAATAAAATGGTATAATGGGACCAATTTCCTGCATATGCACCAATATTGGTAGAGATACATTATCAAAATATTGAATGTGATAGGTAAAAATGTTATTTTTGCATGCTAGTATTTAAGAAAGCCTGTGACATAATTATATGCCTAAACTCCTTATTATGTGATGGGTGCTGGGCAAAACTGTGGCCCTCATTCTTTGTGAAATTATAAGCTCAAGACTAAATAGATAAATTTCCTCATAGTTTCAATCCTAACTTCAGTCAGTTAAATGAAAACACTATGTTAAACCCTTGAAAAGTGCAGAGTTTATTAATTTTATGAGTAAGCTTTAAAAGAGCTCCTGCATTCAATAAGTGACAGTAGTCCAGAAACAAGGCAATCAGTGAGAGTAGTCCAGAAACAAGGTTGTCTCCTGCACAAGTTACTCAAAGATGAAAACCAATTGACATGCTGACAATCACAAGGATAGTTTACAACAGAATCCGACAAGATTCTATGGAGAAGGGGACTCTTTTTCCTTTCATTTTATACTTCTGTAATGAATTGGTAGCAAAAACTTAGAATAAATAAATTTTCTGCTCTTTAATTTTTCCTAACAAGTACTATATAAAAGAAAACTATAGTGTGTGTGTGTGTGTGTGTGTGTATGTGTGTGTGTGTGTACACCAAGTAAGAAAAAGATCAAACACTTCCCTGTCACGTCAAAACTACTAAAAGGTACAGCTTAGGTGTGCTCAGCTTTAAGAATAAAAAGAGAGAGATAAAAAAAGGTCAGCTCCCACAAGATGTTTCTATGTTTCAATGTATACTCCATTCCACACACACAAAAGGTAAGCAATCTGTTCATCCTGTAACAGTGGTTTTCAAACTGTTGTTTCACAAATTTCACAGACTGCTCCCATGCTTCCCACTCTACAAACTATGTATCACTGTCATAAACCCATAAATATTTTATGACTGCAAGGAAGTATCTACTTGGATATAAACAGCATTTAATTGCTCAAAAGAATGAAGAAGGAATTCCAGAGAAAAAGGCAGATTTACCTTCCTCTCAGAACCCACAGTTTGTCACTGCCATGTCTATACAAGTATTCAGAATCCAGTCTTTGCAAAGTCCTTTTCTCAAGGCTCAAGTTTGACATAAGAATTCTATATAAAATCTTCCAGTGGTTGCTCCCCACAGCTATAAGGTTCAAGTTCCATAGCTTAGAGCACAAGATACTCCAGGAATTGACCCCTGCATACTTCTGCCTTCCAGCCTCATCTCCTGCCAACCCTTCTCATTCCTCACTCAACTAATACCAGTGTTTGAGATAAGGCTTATGAATCTCCAACTGAAAAGATGGGAGAGGGGCTCACTAATACTAACACGCATTCTTCGAAAGATATAGATGTACGTAAGCCAAATACTAAAGGAAGTTATTCAGGATGAAAGGAAATGGTAACAGACAGTAAGTTAGAATCCATAATGAAAAAATAAACACTGGCAAAGATGATTATAGGTAAAGGAAAAAATGGCTAAAAATACATTAAAAATGTTTTACTCTTCTTTTGACTTAAAAACTAACCAATACAATTATAAAATTGTATTGTTAGGCTTATAACATATAAAGATGTCATATCTCTGAGAACAGTAACACAAAAAGGAAAGAGGGAATAAAGCTACACTGGAGGAAGGAAATGATGATGCCAGAAGGTAACTCAAATCCACAAGAAGAAACAGGGATCAGAAAACATAAACACAATGTGTAAAACATTTACAAAATGTTTATAAATATTTTACTCTTTTCTTCTCTTCTTTAAAATACATACATTGTTGGGGCACTTGGGCGGCTCAGTCAGTTAAGTGTCTGACTTTGGCTCAGGTCATGATCTCACAGACTGTGAGTTCAAACCCCGCATCTGGCTCTGTGCTGACAGCTCAGAGCCTGGAGTCTGCCTCCAATTCTGTGTCTCCCTCTCTCTCTGCCCCTTGCCCACTCACATTCTGTCTCTGTCTCTCAAAAAATGTCAACAAACATTAATGAAAAAAACTCGAGGGGCGCCAGGATGGCTCAGTCAGTTGAGCTCCAACTTCGGCTCAGGTCCTGATCTCACAGTTCGTGCAGACAGCTCAGAACCTGAAGCCTGCTTTGGATACTGTGTCTCCTTCTCTCTGCCCCTCCCCAACTCATGCTCTGTCTCTCACTCTCTCAAATATAAACATTAAAAAAAACTTTTTAATAAAAAAAGCTATCAAAACTTCTGGGATACAGTGGCTAAAGGGAAGTTTATAGCTGCACACAGCAACATTGGAAAGACCTCAAGTAAGCTGCAATCTTAACAAATTAGAAAAAAAGCAAACCAAACCCAAAACAAGCAGACAAAATTATAAATATTAAAGGGAAAACCAATACCATGGAAAAGAAAAATCAAAATCAAAAATTGGGGGCGCCTGGGTGGCTCAATTGGTTAAGCCTCCGACTTCGGCTCAGGTCAGATCTCACATCCGTGGGTTCGAGCCCCACGTCAGGCTCTGTGCTGACAGCTAGCTCAGAGCCTGGAGCCTGCTTCTGGTTCTGTGTCTCCTTCTCTCTCTGCCCCTCCCCCTCCCAGGCTCTGTCTCTCTCTTTATCAAAAATAAAATATTTAAAAAAATGTTTTTTTAATCAAAAATTGGTTCTTTAAAAAGACCAACAAAATTAACAAAGCTTCAGCTAGGATGACCAGTAAAAAAAAAAAGAATGAAGACAACCAAAATTAGCAATGAAAAGGGGTACAACACTATCGACCTCAGAGAAATTAAAAATTTTATAAAGGAATACTATGAATAACTTTATGCCAACAAATTAGATAAAATGAACAAATTCCCTGAAAAAACACAATCAGAACTCAAAAGGAAATTTAAAAAATCTAAAAGACCCACAACAAGCGAAGGCTGAATTAGTAATTTAAGAGCTTCCCACAAAGAAAAGTTCTTGCCTACACAGCTTCATGACTGAGTTCTATCAAATATTTAAATTAGAAATAATAATAATCCTTCACAAGCTCTTCTTTAAAAAGTTCCTAAATCTTTAGAATTTTCAGTGCTGTGAGCTTTAAGTCTTTGTTATGTTAAGTGACTTTTGGAAACTGCCTAAAGATAACCTGACCACAGGGTTGTAACTTTCAGTTCCACCCTCACCCCCGCCCCTACTCCTTTTAGGGGGGGAAGAGGGGCCAAAAATTCATCCATCAATGATTTAATCAACCACGCCCAGGTAATAAAGCCTCCATTAAAAGCCAAAAAAGATGGGGTTCAGAGAGCTTCCAGGTTGGTGAATACATTAATGTTTGGGGAGAGTGGCATATTCAGAGAGCATAGAGGCTCCATGTCCCTTCCCACATACCTTGCCCTATGCATCTCTTCCATCTGGCTGTTCCTTAATTATATCCTTTTGTGATAAACCAGTAATCTAGTTAATAAAATGTTCCTTTGAGTTCTGTGGGCCAAATTATTTGGCAACTTCCAATTTATAGTCAGTCAGTCAGAAGCACAGGTGATAACCTGGACTCCCACTTGGCATCCATAGGAGAAGAGGGTGGGGTGAGTCTTGGACTATGTCCTTAACCTATGGGATCTGATGCTATCTCCAGGTCAACAGTGTCAAAATTGAGTTGAATTTTAGAACACCCATCTGGTGTCACTAGTGTGACAAGTATGGTAACAGTATGAGACTAAGGGAGCAACTCTAGGAGGAGAACTGAGGCTTTCCAAAATAGGTATCTTCCTGGGTGATGAAAATGTTCTAAAACTGGATTGTGGTGCTAAGTTCAAAACTCTTAATTTACTTAAGAACTGAACTGTGCTCTTAAAACAGATGAATCTTATAGTATGTAAATTACCCTTAAAAATTGTTTTTAAAAAAAAGTAATCGGTCTAGCCAGCTCCTTGAATCCAACTTGAAAGGCTGATCAGCCACACAGGGTCCTTACTGTAGACACAGAACAGAAAATGACTGAATTATAGCTGGAAAGCACTGAACTGGGTAAAAAGGAAGATTTTCCAACAGGGTGCTTAGGGACACAGGAATGTGGAACCAATGACAATCCTACAAACTCAGCACATTTTATAATCAATGTGGTCCAGAGAGAAGACTACCTGAAGGGTATGTCAGATTTCTGTCTCCAGGGATAATAATAAAAGGATACATTTTCTAAAATACTACATATACTTAACCTTATCATAGGACAACGAAAAGGAAAATGTTTCACTATTCTAATCATAAAAACTCAACTCAAATGACCTTGACTTAGTGCTTTACAATGAAGTAATAAGCAATATTTTAAAAGTTATATTGTAACATATGGTATACCCAAACACAAGTAAGGCTTGTGAAGGCTGAATTGTGCAAGGGGTATTGCTTACCTGGTTTTGCACAATCTAAGTGTTAGAATCTTGATTAATAGGCAGTGTCCATCCAGACACCAATATACAGCAATGTGTGAGAACAGGGAGAGAAGTGCAAAAATAGGAAAAAATAAGAAATAATACATTTAAATCTCAGGCGAGGATTTGAACAGGATTACAGCAGAAAAATGCTCTAAGCAAAGTGTATATTCATTTCTCTCAGCCAAATTAAGAAAAAGAAAACCGAGGAAAAAAATCAAAGTATAGAAATAAAGGATTTGCAATAAGGAAGGAGATCCATAAGAAAGCTTATATGGGTAGGTAGACTTCTCTTTTGTTAGTAAAGTAGGAACACAACTACATGTTAAAATGAGAAGGTAGAAATGAAGATTAATGGCTACAGAAAACAAATGATAAGAATTAAGCAGCTTTAAAGGTGCAACTGAAGTTAGAGATCAGAAAACTAGAATACATTCAACTTGGTTTCCTTACTTTCTTCATCAATTTTTAGTGGTCCCAGAGCTAAAATAAGAAAACATATATTGCAGAAGTAATCAATTAGCTGACTGAGAAAATCAACGGAATACAGGAGTTTAAACTGTTTGGGTAAGTGATCCTTTTTTGAGCAACTTCTACATACTACACATTTTATCAACATATCTACAATTCTTACAATTCAATGAAACTACTGCCATGTCCATTTTACTTCATTCAGAAAGTAGAAACAACCCAATACGGCAATAAAAAGAAATGAACTTCTGATATACGCTACAGTATCAATGAACTCGAAAATCTTATAACTGAAAGAAGCCAATCATAACAGATTACATATTTTATGACCTAGTAATATCATTTAAAAAAATGTTAATGCTTTTTGAGAGACAGAGAGAGACAGTGAGAGCAGGGGAGGGTCAGAGAGAGAGAGGGAGATACAGAATCCAAAACAATCTCCAGGCTCTGAGCTAGCTGTCAGCACATAGCCTGATGCGGGGCTTGAACCCACGAACAGTAAGATCATGACCTGAGCCGAAGCCAGATGCTTAACCGACTGAGCCACCCAGGCGCCGAAGACCTATTAATATCAAGTGTCTAAGCATACGCATAGAAACAGAAAGGAGGTTTGTGGTTGCCTAAGGCTAAGGGAAAGGCAGGGCAGGGGAAGGGGATAGGTGGGGATTTAGGAGGAATGGGGTGACTCCTGGGTATGGAGCTTCTTTCTGAGGGAAGAAAAATGTTAAAAAATTAAACTATAGTGATGGCTGCACAACCCTGTGAATTTACTTTAAAAAAAGAAAGAAAAAACAACACTGCTCTGTATATTCTAAATGGGTATATTTTGTGTTATGTCAATTATATCTCAAAAAAATGTTAAAACAACCAACCAACCAAACTCAGGCTCAGATTTAGTTTCTTTGCCCAAGGTCACACAATAAGACAAAGGTAAAGCTGCCCAGATCACTGAAGCCAAAGTCATCTTCAGAACAAAAGTAGCTACCATTTAGTGAATATTATGTATTAGAGTTTTTATACACTCTTCTTTTAATTCAGTAATTCTGTGAAATAGACACTATTATCTCCCCTTTTAGGTGAGAAAGCTCAAATTCAAATGAAATAACCGGCCCAAAGTCACAGAGGTGATTAATTAATGAACCAGTATTAAAAGCAGTGTTCTACCATTTCAGACATTCAATTAAGATCATAACTGTTTGCCGTATCCATGTAGGGTGACATCCACTATTATTTACTTAACATTTTTCTTAAAGTCCTTTGCTTCCCTTGCCTGAAAAAGCTGCAGGGAACAATGGAGCTCTAAGGTGAAAGGATAACACTGGGGCTAAAGACAAAAGTATAAAACCTAGAGGACAGGATGTAAGACTGACATAACTGCACTAAGGGAAGGAACTGCAGGGAAAGTTCCCACACTGAGAAACAAGGCTTGCTGAGGAAAGGATCCAGCCCAAGAAGGGTGTGGGAGTGGGAAAAATGGACAAGTTGTAAAAGGCAGAAGACAGATGAAGAGGAAGAGACTGTGTGTTGTCGGAGTTGAGGTTGAAGAGGTTGGATCAAAAAGGATTAAAAGAAAGGAGGCAGAGGTAGAAAAGCAGAAATGAAAGCAGCAAGATGGGTAGGAATGGGGTGACAGTTGAAGAGAATAGAAAAAGGTGCTGAAGGGGACAAAATGAAACCTATAGAGTGATTATCACGAAAGGCTGTAATGTTACGAGCTGGGAGATTTCCAACAGGACAGAGGAAAGTGAGAATGAAGTAGGATACTAGGTTACATTCATGAGTCTAGATTGGAACCAAGGAAATATCAGTCAACGTCTGGTAATCAAAGTAGACAGGTCACCCACAATAAATCTCAAGAAAAACACCACTAGTAAAAGTTGTCCCATGCTTCAGAAAACACTCTCCTAACCAGGAGGTCAAAGCTTCTCATGAGGCCAGGTTATGGCCAAAGCAAACCTAGCAGACTAGGTAAAGTAAGTTCCAATACAGCAAAGCTCAGATTCACTGTGGGTGAAGAAGTAGGACAACCAACAAGGAAGAAGCTGTCAGAGAAAAGAAATCCCATGTTCAAGATGCTAAAGAAACTACAAGGTGAGCAGGCAAAAAGTTCAACTGACTTCACAATAGAAACTTATAGTCTAACAAAGTCTTAGAAAGTAGAAAATGCTAGTAAGGAAAAGAAAAAACAAATAGGTTAATTAGTGACATTTGAAAAGCAGTAATTCAATAGCCAAAACAAAGGAGTTTCTAAAACCAAAAAATGCACCAGGACATCCAAAATAATCCCTGTGTTACTGACCAGCTATAGTAGTTGAACAGTCAGTAGATCTAAACTTAAGATGATACATACAATTTCAGCTTTATGGTAAAATATAAACTGAAGGATAATTTGTTTTATTAAGACTCTATTTAAAAGAACTTACCAGAAATTTCATTAAAATAGAAAAGCTGCTCTTTTTTAAACAATTTCTTAACATTTATCTTGAGAGAGAGAATGTGTGTGTGAGCAGGGAGGGGCAGCAAGAGTGGGAGAGACAGAGAATCCCAAGCAGGCTCCATGCTATCAGCACAGAAGCCGATGCGGGGCTTGAACCCAAGAACCGTGAGATTATGACCTGAGCCAAAATCAAGAGTCAGACATTGAATCAACTGAGCCACCAGTCACCCTGAAAAACTGCTCACTGTTAAATGAATGGATTAACCATTATTTAACATGTATATAATCTTCCAAAACAATTTCTATAGTACATCTATACTATATTCATTTACACCTCTTGACAAGTTTCTAAATTGGGAAATACTCCAACCAGGTTCTTTCTCCCTGCTGCAGTATCAAATGAGAAGGTATGAAAGGTTATAGCCCTTTGGCTTCATCTATTGAAGTCCCTTGGTTTCAGACATCTCTGTATGAATCATTCAAGCTCTAACAGACATGCTAGTTGCTAACTACCTGCCTATACCGTGGATCAGGCAACTTGTTGGATCTACCTGACAAATACTACACTTGCTAATCTGATTACTCATCTGACTTCAACTCCACTGCTCACTCCTGATGCTGCAGTTTGCTTTTACATCCCTTAAAAGCCAACAGTTTTTAACCCTCAAATTCAACTCCTTTTCTTCAGGATGTGCTTGTCACTTGCCTAACTGTTTTTAGTTCTCCCAGAGACACTCTTCTCACCCTTTGGCATGATCCAGTGTAACACTTTGGAACTACATACTGCCTAGCATGTAAGCTTTCAAAAACTGGAGGAAATCTCTCAACATTCAGAGAACTAGTCAATATAGAAAGCTCTTGTTGACCCATTTGTGTGTGTGCCTCCCCCCCCACACACACATGCAATCTTTCAAAGTCCTGGTTGAATTATCTTTCTTATTCCTAACTTAAACTAATAAGAATACAACACTAATAATAAGTATGTCCTTTCTGACTTTCACCATTTCTAATCAGAAAGTTCCCTCAAAAGGAAAAGACAATAATATTTCTTTAAGAACAAAACAAAGCATAAAACAATAACAAAAAACAACTTTAGATAACTGCAGGAAAAGTTTAACAATATAATCTGCATCAAGACTAAGAGTTGCAGTTCTCTTAAATAAAGTATTCTATTCTTTCCTGGTGGTAGAGATTAAGAAAATGTATATACACAAGGGACATCTGGGTGGCTCAGTCTAAGGTTAAGCAGCTGCCTTTTGGTTTTGACTCAGGTCAGGATCTCATGGTTTCATGAGTTCAAGCCCCAGGTCAGGCTCTGCACTGGCAGCATGGAACTTGCTTGGGATTCTCTCTCTTCCTCTCTCTCTCCCTGCCCCTACCCCATTCATGTGGTCTCTGTCTCTCTCAAACTAAATAGACTTTAAAAAGAATGGAAAAGGGCACCTGGGCGACTCACTCAGTTAAACATTGACTTTTGCTCAGGTCATGATCACAATTCACAAGTTCAAGCCCTGCATGGGCTCTGTGCTGACAGTTTAGAGCCTAGAACCTGCTTCAGATTCTGTGTTTCCCTCTCTCTGCCCCTCCCCTACTTGCACTTTGTCTCTCTCTGTCTCTCTCTCTCAAAAATAAACAAACATTAGGGGCACCTGGGTGGCTCAGTCAGTTAAGTGTCCAACTTCGGCTCAGGTCATGACCTCACAGTTTGTGGGTTTGAGCCCCGTGTCGGGCTCTATGCTGACAGCTCAAAGCCTGGAGCCTGCTTCGGTTTCTGTGTCTCCCTCTCTCTCTGCAACTCCCCTACTCATGCTCTGTTTCTCTCTATATCAATAACAAACATAAAAAAATAAAACAAAGTAAATAAACATTAAAGAAAATTTAAAAAAAAAGAAAAAATATACACTCAAATGAAATACTCACATGTAACACAAATCTATCAAAAATGACTTGTATTTTTTGCTCTAAAAGGATATTTTATTTACGCTATGTATGGCTCTTATCCACCAATGAGAAGAGAGAACAAGATTACAAAAGGAACATGGGTAAATAAAATCCCCTTAAAATAACTTTGAGGACCCCCAACTCCACCACGGGGTTCAATCAGCCATTTCTCCCTTGATGCTCTTAAAACACATGTCAGATAACTGCCCTTATCTAATTCCATCTTATCCCATACTAGAAGACAGAGAATACATTTTAAACACAACTGTATCCCTAGTATCAAGGACCAGGAGATAGCAAGCATACAAATGTTTGTTAGATAATAAAACAATCAGAATGTTAATCATTACCCTGAAAATTTTTACAAAGAAAACACATATTAATGCATTGAGTCTGGAAGTCAATAGCCAAAGACTAACTTACCATATAATTGAGTTTTAAAATGCAAAACAGTACAAACCAAAGGCAATGGATCCCAAAACAGAATTTGTGGTTAATAAGCTAAGGAGTTATATTGACTAAAGTAACAATGGATGTTATAATAAATAAATCCCAAACTGTGACATAATAGTTTTATTTTTATTTCATGCTTACATGAAGTCCAAAAATCCATGTTAATGATCAGCTGTGGGCATGAGGAGGCTGGAGATGACCCAGGCTGACAGAAGTTCAGCATCCTTGGACCCATCATTTCCAAAGTTGCTTTGGCAGACAACACCCAGCCAGCAGGAGAGAGGAGAAGAGAGAAGAGAGGATTGTTCAAGAAAGGTTTGTATTTGCCACAGCTGAAGAAACACTCAACACTTCTGCTTAATTTCCTGTGGCCATATCTCAATCATATGGCCATCCCAAATGCAAGAGGGACTGGAAAATATGTTAGTTAAGATCCAAGAGAAAAGGAAACAAGCTTGGTGAAGAGCAAACCACTCTTTACCTTAAGAGGTTTTAAAATACAGATTCTGAGACATTACCCCAGGTGATCTTTATTCAGCACATCTACCAGGACACTAAAATTAAAGCTGGCCAACTGATTTCGATGTATGCCCAACTTAGGAATTACTGGCTTAGGAAGTAAAGAAATTGGAGCAAATAGGAAAAATATTTCCATGGAAAGTGTACAACAATGTACTGGATAGTAAGAAAGCTAAAAAGTGATGGAAAAATTGAATCTTTGTGCCTAGAAGAACAATATAGATACAACTTGGGAACTTCTTCCCTCCTTTGGCCAGTGATCAGTCTCCCAAGGCTCTCTTCTTAACTCTGGTAGCTTCTTCTCAGGCTTCCTTTCCTCCACTCATTCCATAGTCTCCATTATACTCTCCTAGGCCATGAACTTTTCACATTAAATGATCTCATTCACCTCAATTACCAGTGAAAACACTTTTCTCTGAGCCCAGCCTCACATTTAACTGTCTCCTATAACAACTTTTCCAATTAACTGTCCTACTAGGGCCTAAATATATACAAAACTGAATTCATCTCACCCTCAAGCCAACTCCTCTTCTTACATACCCTACCCACATAGGCTCCCTAGTCAAAACCCTATGAATCACAGACAAATTGGACTTCACAATTAAAAGCTTTTGTGCTTCAAAGAATACTAACAAACAAGCAAAAAGCCTACAGGATGGGAGAAATTTTTTGCAAATCATATATCTAATAAGGGACTTGTATCTAAAATATTTAAAGAACTCCAACTCAACAATAAAAAGACAAATAGCCCAATTTTAAAAAATGGGCAAAAGAGCTGATGAAAAGATGCTCAACATTATTAGCCATCAGAGAAATGCAAATCAAAATGAAAAAAGATAAACAATAATAAGCATTATTGAGGATATGGAGAAACTGGAACCCTCATGCACTGCTGTTGGGAATGTAAAATGGTGCAGCTACTCTTGGAAAATGGACTGGCAGTTCCTTAAAAGTCTACAAGAATTCCCACATGACCCAACTAGTCCATTTCTAAGTACCAAGAGAAATGAAAACTTTTGACCACATAAAAACTTGTACACAAATGTTCTAAAGCATTATTCATACTAGCCAAAAGGTGAAAATAATCCAAGCACCTATTAACTACTGAATGGATAGGTACAATGTGGTATGATAGAATGTAATATTATATTATTCAACAATAAAAATACTGACATGCTACAATACAGATGAGCCTTACAAACATGCTAAATAAAAACAGGCAAATATATAAAGACAGAAAATAGATGAGTACATGTCTAGGGGTAGGAAGGATGGGGGGGTTGAGGGAATGATAGTTTAAGGATAAGAGATTTCTTTTCAGTATGATAGACATCTAAAACTGACTGAGCTGATACTTATACAGCTCTGTGAATATACTAAATATCACTGAACTGCACAACTTAAATTGGTGTGAATTATATTGCTATAAAGCTGTTTAAAAACGAAAAAGCTACCAGAAAATGATCAAGAGAAAAGGCTGCCTCTCCGGACTAATTTATACTTCCTATTTTAAGATATAAAGTTTGGGGGTGGGGGTGGTACCTTAGGTAACAAGAAATAAAGTTAAATGTAGTAATGAACTATAATAACTCTCACTATAGGCTTCTGAACAAGTAGATACTTCATAAGCAACAGCTTCCTGATTTTCCTTTTTAAATATTTTAACTGTCCCATGCTGTATGCTTTAATATTATCTGTGTTCTTAAATCCTTAAGAGTAGAAAAAAATATACCTTTAAGTTTAAAATAAGTAAATTTAAATAAGTAAACCATAACTGATTAAGAATTTGAACTTAAATTTACTAGACAAAAATGATCTTTCAACTAAAGTTGTGGGAGTAGAAGTTCTATCCAGACTTCGCTTTGCATGCCAATCAGTAAAATACAGAAGAATTCTTCATTCTTTTCAATTTTTGTTTTTGAGAGAGAAAGAGAGTGCGCGTGCACACATACACGTGGGGGGAGGGGCCAGGGGAGAGACTATCACAAGCAAGCTCCATGCTTAGCCAGACTGCAGAGCTCAATTACAAAACCCTGGGATCATGACCTGAGCCAAAATCAAGAGTTGTACACTCAACCGACTGAGCCACCCAGGCGCCTTCAAGAAGAATCCTTTTTTTAAAAATCAGTATCAGATAAGGAGGGTGGATGAATCACTTAACCAAGAACTGAGACCAAGGAGTAGGAGTAGAAATTAAACTCGAAATACCTGAGAACTTTAATCATGGTATGCCTATGTACTGTTACACATTTAAAACATTACTGGTTAAAGTAACTGGATATTTCATTAACAATTTGCTTTAAATGAGAAGCACTGTATAACTATAAGATTCAGTATCACTGTGTTTGATGTGAACTGTCCACAGAATACAATGTCCAGAACAAAAAGGTTTAACCCTAACATATCCTTCCCAGGCACAAAACTGTCTCCAGGGGCATCTAACTTCAATCCAGGCAGAGTGCATTAACTGAATGTAAATTTTACATTAGACTAGAAAAATTAAAAGGAAATAAGATAAAATGCTAGAAAGAAAACCTAATGAAACCCAAATCTAACTACCTGGATTATCTGCTCTTTTTTACTAACATAATGTTTAATTGCATTTTCATATTTAATTTGCCCTACTGGAACTATGCAACAAAAAACTGTCAGCTGTCATGTAAGACACCCTTAGCTGTACACTTAAGTGAGCCATTAATATAACTATGAGGATCCTCTAAAGACGTACTCATTCCCATTCAAACTTCTGCTTATTACTTAATCTGCTTTGCTTGCACTAAAATGTTTTACATATGTTCTGAACTATAGCAGTAGCCACCTAACTGGTCTTGGGTGTTCCTGTTTGTCTTCCGTAATCCACTCTTCTAAAACCTATATTGTAGTGGTTATTTAACTTGTGTGTGTCATGGACTCCTCACAGGATCTAATAAAAGTTATGAAACCTCTTAACTACATATATGCACATTTCTCCAGAAGCCCTTCACAGACCCTAGATTAAGAAAGCCCACCTATTAGAACTTCCTTCACCTACCAATCAAGTCCAAATTTCTTAATCTTGTAGTCAAAGTACTTCGTGAAGTAGTCACTGTTAATCTCATCTATCTCCCAACCTTTCCAACTACCGACAACAATCAGGTCTATCTCCTCACTACCCCAGCAGGGATAGATACACTGTATTCTTTTTTTGGCCTGCATTCATAGTTCTCACTTGTTGCTTTCCTTCGCAAGTATTTGCTTTTAACAAATCCTTCCTGTGAATATCAAATACCTCCCTTGCCATGAAAGTTTCCTTCAGCCTACAATCAGATCACCTGATCCCTTCTTAATTCTGAAACATGTTATCTGCATCTTTTAGGTTCCACATCTTTACATGTTATTATTATACAAAGCATCAAAAAAAAACAATAAACACAAGACACACTTATTTTTTAGCTGTTAGATACAAATAATATGCTGCATATGTCTTTCTCCACCCTCTATAAACCTTTCAGGTGAAGTGTATTTATGTATCATTTCTCCTTTTCTAGCCAATAAGACTTTTAAGGGCAGAGATGGTGGTGGCTACCATACCTTTGTGTGCCCCACGGTCTCCAATACAAAGCAAGGGAATGCTCAACATAGAACTCTTGAATATTTGAGCTTCAGTGTTTTTCATGCATTTCACGTATTCTGTATCCCTATTTATAAGATTTTTTTTAGGATCATCTTATTTTTTTTTCTACTGAAAGGTCATATAATGCTCTACCCTAAGTGGATAACTGATCAAGTGAGAGCTTACTAACTATCCAAAACAGCAAATTATTCTCATCAATTCAGTATCTACTTATTGATATATACTAACCCTGTTCAAAAAAAAAAACCCTTCAATATATCAAGAATCCGTACCTAATGACCATTAACCCAGAAGAGAACAGAAATATGACTCCTACACAAAAAATAATCCAAGCATAGTAACTATTATCCTTTAGTACTACTGCAAACAAAGTCTAACTCCAGTTTTTAAAGAAGTTAAAAAAAAAAATAGAAACAAACATCCCAGATTATACAATGGCACACTACAAGAAGCAATAAAACAACATAAAAGTATAGGAATTTTTTTTTAAAGATACCCTTTAGCATGATATAAGGTTTATGAACAACTTACTGTTTCATGCTACAAGAATGGATGAACCTTAAAAATATTATACTAAGTGAAATAAGTCAGACATAAAAAGTCATAAAAATAGAAGTCAGACATATTGTATGATTTCACTTATACAAATATCCAGAATAGGCAAATTCTTAAGAGACAGAAAGTAGTCAATTAGTGCTCACCAGGGGCTAGGGGAAAGAGAAAATGGGAAGTAACCACTAATGGCTTTTTGAAATGCTCTGGAATTAGATACAGGTAATGGCTGCACAACTTTGTGAATATACTAAAAACTACTGAATTACACATTTTTCTGTGGGTGTTACTGAATGTTTTATTTTTTTTTAATTTAAGTACAGTTGACACACAATGTTACACTGGTTTCAGATATACAACATAGCAATTCAACAATTCTATCCACTATGCTATGATCATCACCGTGCAGCTACCCTTATGATGACTGTATTGTGATAGTATACTATTATATACCACTGACTGTATTTCTTAGGCTGGATGAAAATCCCTGTGGTTAATGCATTCTATAAGTGGAAGCTTGTATCTTCTACTTTCTTCATTCCCTTTAGCCCATCCCCCACTCCATTCCCCTCAGACAACCACCGATTATTTATAAGACTGATTCAGCTTTTTGTTTGGTTGGTTGTTTTAGATTTCACATAAAATGAAATCATATGGCATTTGTCTTTCACTGACTTATTTTACTTACCATAATACCCTCAACGTATATACATGCTGTTGCAAATGGCAAGATCTTGTGCACACATATATCACATCTCTATCCATTCATCTATTGATAGACACTTAGGTTGCTTCCAAATCCTGGCTACTGTAAATAATGTTGCAATAAATAGAGGAGTGCATATACCTTTTCAAATTATCATTTATTTTCTTTGGGTAGACACCCAGCGGAATTACTGGACCATATGGTATTTCCATTTTTAATTTTTTGAAGAACCTCTATACTGCTTCCCACAGTGGCTGCACTGATTTACCTTACAGTACACCAAGATTCCTTTTGCTCCACATCCTCACCAACACTTGTTGTTTCTTTTCTTTTTGATTCTAGCCATTTTGACAGGTGTTAGGTGATACCTCATTTTTTAAATTTGCATTTCCCTAATGATCAGTGATGTGGAGTATATTTCCTGTGTCTGTTGGCCATCTATATTTCTCTGGGAAAATGTCTATCCAGGTCTTCTGTCCATTTTTTTAATCAGATTATGATTTTTTCCCCCAGTATTGAGTTGTGTAAGTTCTTCATATATTTTAAATATTAACCCCTTACCATATATATCATTTGAAAATATCTTCTCCCATTCAGCAAGTTGCCTTTTTTCTTTCTTTCTTTTTTTTTTTTTTATGCTTATTCATTTTTGAGAGAGAGAGAGCGCGAGCGAGCATTAACGGGAGGGGCAAAGAGAGAAGGAGACACAGGATCTGAGGCAGGCTCCAGGCTAAACTGTCAGCACAGAGCCTGATGAGGGGCTCCAACTCATGGACCATGAGATCATGAACTGAAGTTGCTTAACCCACTGAGCCACCCATATGCCCCAGCAGGTTGTCTTTTCTATTTTTTGTTTGGTTTTTTGTTTTTTGTCTTTTACCCATTGTATATTTTTGCCACCTTTGTCATAGTTAATTGACCAAATAAGCATGTGTTTATTTCCAGGCTCTCTATTCTGTTCCATCGAGCTATGTATCTACTTTTGTGCCAGTACCATACTGTTTTGATTATTATAGCTGTGTTGTATGTACTGAAATTTGGGATTGTGATACTTCCAGCTTTGTTTTTCTTTTTCCTCAAAATTGCTTTAGTTGAACTGTACACTTTAAAGAATGACTTTTATGGTATATACATTATATCTCATTTTTTAAGCTTACGACCATTCTAACTACTTTATTTGAAAGAAAACTGTTCTTTTCAAATAAGAATCTTATTTTGTAGTTTGTTTCCTCAGGCTGAGCTAAACTAATGATTACAAACTGGTCCCATACCAGCCCATTTGCAAAACTATAACTTTAAATGTTTATCAATGGTAACTACCAACTTGCCAATATTTACAGAGGAATTTTTTTCCTAAGTACCTGGATCTCTAACTTCCTAAAGAAAACCAGAATTCTAAAAATACTGGGCACACCTGCATAGCAGCAATGTCCTGAAGTTAAGCAGCAGCTAATATACCTGCTCCTATCCTCCATGATCTCCATCACTCCCTACTGTCTTCCACATACTAAAGCCAAGTGCCAGTTGCCATTTAGCTTCCCAATTACGACTTTGTTACCCTACACAGTCTGAACAAAGACAGTCGTCTCTCTTTCTTTTTAGGGCAGACTATGAATCATTGTTGATAAACTAAAATGTAATTATGCAACTGGACAAAAGGTACAAATTTCTAGCTATAAACAAGTTCTGGGATCAAATGTACAACATAGTAACTACAATTAACAATACTGTATTATACATATAAGCATGCATATATACACACACACACTCAAAGTTGTGAACAAAGTAGGTCTTAAATGTTATCTACACAAAGTAATTGTGTGAGGGGATGGAGGTGTAAACTAATCTTTCGGTGTATTCGTTTTACATTACATATATGTATCAAATCATCATACCGTATACCTTAAACTCTCGTGTTATAGGTCAATATTTCAATAAACCTAAATTTTTTAAATTTAAATATTATGTATGATTACCTTTTTGCTAACTGAAGAGATAAAACCCTGGACAGTGATACCTGCTGAATAAAATCCTGCAATTGCAAGAGATTCATGCTGTATAAACACTTAATATGAAAAAAATCGAGGAAAGAGTTCATGCTTCTAGTCATACACAGAGAAAACAATTTTCACCTCATTTACAATTAAAAATTATTTTCATCTACTAACAAAGAGTAGTGCACCAGTCCAAGTCCTTGTCCAAATGTCCTCAAGTTCACAGGTGACATTTCACATATTATCACTCATAGAGTATTAATAGATACTATATGAAACCAGAGTAGCATCCCAATTGCTTCATAATTGCAACTCATGTATGCAATGGTGGAATCAGATTTAATGTACAACCAAAAACTCAATTCTGTTCTTATCTCCATATTAGATGTTGTCATGGAAAGGGGGAAAGCTGTCTTATTCAAATTATTTATTGAACATGAAAACAAATTGCTTTATTTACTCACTGATTTTATATTTAAACCATCTAAAACCCAACTGATGCTTAAGCACACAAAGAACAACTCCTACCCATTAGCAGGTTCTACTTATAATAGTTGTATTTGCCCAGCCAGAAGAAAACAAAATACAAGGTTAAGTATGGCAGTAACAGAAAAACGTAGGTTGAACTATTTCCTATCCCAAGGGTAAATGAGAACTGAGTTAAATTCTAGATCAAGTACCTTCCAGCTTTAAAATTATGTGTATTTATCCACTGTCTCCTCCTTTCCTCCAAATAAAATAATACATCTAGCTGAACAGCTTTTCATGTAGGTTAAAATTGTATTTGTATTCCATTTCATTTTTACCATCATTTCTAATAGCTAATAAAATATCAGCATACAAGATGACTTTAAAAAGCAGTTATTCCCTTTGAAACAGCAAAACAAACTAATTTCTCAAAGTCTTCCAAAAGAGAGACCAGATGAGTCAATTACTTCGTAGTTTAGAGAACCTCAATGTTCTTCCATCTGAGCCATGCCACTTCATTAGTATGTCCAAGCAGCCTTAAGTTGACAGGTGATATTTTACGTATTATCACCACCACTGAGTACTAACATACTATATAAAACTGGAATAGCATCAAAATTGCTTTATAATTCCAATTCCTAAATACACAAATGCAAAGGTGCAATTAGACTTTATGTCAAACTGAATATATAATCTTGTTTCTGTTTAAACCTGATGGTGAATAAAATGGGATGGTCTCCTAAAAGTTCACCAAATTCCTAATGCACACTATGATCCAAACGCAAAAATAACTTTTTCAAAACGTATGACTAGAAACAACAAAAATCAATCATTATTTCAATTATAACCACAAAGTGCCATTAGATTGGTAAGGATTAGAGAATCTAGATCTTGAGTTGTATGCCTTTAAGAGTATATCATAACTTGATTATACAGAAAGTAGCAGGAACTAGTTGTTTTACCTGTGCTATCCCATAGAACTGTCTGATGACATAAATGTTCTGTATCTGTGCTGTCCAATACCATAATCAATAACCGCATGTGGCAACCAAGACTAAGAGTAATGAACTTTTTATTCTATTTAGTTTTAACTAATTAAAATTTAAGTTGCCACATGTAGGCTAGTGGCTATCATATTGGACAATGCGGTTCTATCACGTGAAATACAATGTATAAACTTCCCTGAACAAGTAGTTTCTTTCAAAGTACCATTCCTGAGAATCCTAACACCAGCTAAAACCTTCCTGATACCCAATGATACACAAGTTAAGCCAATGGCCTAAAGAGAAAATAAAATTCATTTATGAAATGAGAATTCATAATACCAAGATTCAGAAATTAAGGCACAATAGTCAGACAATATTAAAAAAAGACATCTCAAGTTGTTTCTCATTGTTTCTGCAAAAGGAGTACTCACTTTAATAAGTTTCCCAATATATGTAAGTTACTTTCCCTTAAAATCCGCCCAGTACCTTCTGTTCAAAAAAACAAATGGCAAAAATAAGCTTTCAGCACTATTACGTCTACTGGTGAATTTCATACGTTAATTTCCCTTTCCTTAAAGAGACACAAATGTTTGGAAGCCTCTGCATCGCCTGAAAGCCTTCTTTCCCACCTTTCCACATTTTCAGGTGTACAAATCGTTCTGATATAGGTGCCATTTCGTTCCTACACACAATTTTTTTTCAGTCCAAAAGAGTCACTACTCTTTTAGACACTTCAGGTATTCTCTGACCAGCTCTTCGTAAATCAAGAAAAGTAACCAAAATGGTGCACAAAATATCAAAAGAAAACAAGTCTAGGAAATTGCAGGCTGAATAACTAGTCCCGAAGCAGAATTTAACCCGGAGAGAGCGTGCCTCAAACTACCCGGCGAAGCAAACAGGCGAGCAAGGTCGTGACCTAAGGTCACGGCCGCCAGCACCGCTCCCGCCCGGCAGCGGAAAGCCACCTGTTAGGCCCGAGTCTCACCTGGCAGGAGAGAGGAGGTGCACACCCGGCAGTGCGCCGGCCGCGGACGCCTAGGCGGCCAGCGCTGGACCCGCCCCTCACGCGGCGGCAACCGGAGACGGCGGCGAGCCCCCCAGTCGCACGTGGGCTTCACCCGGCCGGTGCTTCGCTGACAGGCGGGTCGCCCGCGCTCCCCGGCCC